>NW_005179094.1:78364-117748 GCF_000350225.1 Chondrus crispus | reverse complement strand
ATGGAGAAGTGCTTGTCAAAAAAAGGATGCCGATTAAAGTGCAGGGTAATCAGGTCCATCAGCGCTTGCTCCTTTTCCTTCGAAAGGACGCTTTTCTTTTCTCAGTCCCGATATCTTCTGCTTAATTGCCCTTTTCAAATGCCAAAGGCACAGAGACGGATTAATACCATACACACGCTTGATAGCGTCAAGCTGCCCGGAATCTTTGTCCGAAAAAAAGAACAGAGGACGGAAAGAGTCCAAGGTTCTATGCATAGCCTTGAAGACACCCAAAATTGTGTCTTTTCGTCTTACGTTTTGTCCATGTTGGCCACCTCCTTCGACGAAAAAGTAAATTAACGGAAACCCAGTACCAAGCACAGTACCTAACCCGAGCCGAGCTGAGAACAGACAGGAATCCAGGAGCGCGAACGGTACGAAGCCGAGGCGAAGGGTACGGTCGAAGGTCGAGGTGTGCGACGATCACCCCGATCACCGCCGGCGGAATTACCGTACCAATGACGTGGATCGGGGCGCTTGTGTGTGTTTGCCGGACCGTTTTGTCTCACCGAGGTCCTGATCCAGGCCGCAATTGCGCGCCGTTGTCCGCAATCAATTTCATGCGAAACTTTGGTCGAAATGTGGGTATTCCTTCAAGTGGCTTGCAGGTACAGTACCTGATGCTTACTACTGTTCTGTATCTTTTCCCGCGCTACTGTAACCTTGCAGATTGCCTTTGTCGGTTTCCTTGATTAGTAGTGCTTTTGAGCTACATGAATTCAGTGCATGTATAAAACAGAGAGCGGAGGGGAGCAAGCTAAAGAGATATTTAATTTATAAATTTCTCCACGTACAGTACTGTCATCCATGTCTGGCAGACGTGATTCACCTCGCCACTTCACCATCTCACACCCCTGCTTTTCATCTTTATGGCACGACAGACTTGAACTCACTTTTCGTAACCTCGTGGTTTTCGATATCTATAGGCCGCGAAATGCTCTCCTCTCTCTTTTGGGATGGCGAAAAGGTATAATCCTCATTGGCAACTTGCTCTCCTGAATTTATCCTTTTCATCTGGTGACTCTCCGAACCTGGAAGGGGGTCTTCATACAGTTTAGACGTCTTTGTGGGACCTCTCTTAGTTTCGAAAGCGCTCTTGGCCTCAGAGTGTCACCAGCACACTCGCAACGAACCAACATCTTCCAGGCCTCCAATGGCTCAACCGTCTTCCTCGTTCGTGCATTTTCTGAAGCGCTGTTTATTTTCGTCACGTGTTACCCATTCGCCTCTTCGCTACATACGTGCCCCAGTAGATTTATTATTCCCTTGTTTCTCGCCATAGGAGAGCATAGTCTTAGAGACAAAATCTTCAAGAAACCGACCTCAAACGATGCCCTTGTTTGAACAGGTCGTCGGTAACAACGACAACCCATATCTCGTTGTGGCTTACGACAACGAAAACCATTTTGTCAACGCCACGAATTCCACGGATGTGAACCCATTCCTGAGCGATGCTTTTATGGTGGAAAAGCTAGTTTCCGGTCCATTTCGAAGGGATTTGACCGAAAACAGAGACGACATCCTTATCGCCTTCTTCTCTCTCCTGATTTTACTCATCATCGATAGCACAGCTTCTGCATTTCTTCTTCGGACAAACAAAGGAAGGGTTGGGGTCTTCGGCTTTTCAGTCAAGTACGTCATCGAACTCATTCAAGACTTCAACGTACACCATCTTTTTCACAAGAACGCCAGTTCACATAACCACCTCAAACTCAATACGAGGCTTCTGATATTCGCTTTTTCCATCCTCTCATTCGTCTTTTGTGTAGAAGTGGCAATCATCTTCCTCACAAACCCTGAGCTGAGGCCCGTTTAAAACGACATGGTTAGCTTTCGAATTGTACAACCTGTCCTGGTCTCGACACCTCATCTTTACTTCCACATCCGCACCTCAGCGAACAGACCTTGCATGTCAGCCAATTTGGTGGGTGTTCGTCAGGGT
Source organism: Chondrus crispus (assembly GCF_000350225.1). Lineage (NCBI taxonomy): Eukaryota > Rhodophyta > Florideophyceae > Gigartinales > Gigartinaceae > Chondrus > Chondrus crispus. The sequence goes on along the minus strand of NW_005179094.1, from coordinate 115,767 downwards.
TCAACAAGAATCAGCACTCGCGTCACCATGCTCACCGAAAATACAACTATGGAGTTTATAGACATCGAATACAACGAACCCGTCACAGTTGAAATCACTACGGACATCCATGACTATGGAGCCGAGCACGAAGTGAGGATCGATGATTTGAGCGCAAATTATTCTGCAAGGGCATACTTCACCCTGCATGACGGGAAGATGCGTTTGATGAAGAGCATTTCGCAATCGGAGCACGAGAAAAAACAGGTTGAGGCTGTCCACAAACAATTCGTAGGTGCCATGTTCACTGTTGTGATGAGAGCGAGGAAAGTGAAAAACGGCACTGATGTCTTGGATGAAAGCAATAAAATCAAGTTCAGTTCAAATGACATGGAGGGTCAACACGTCGAGGTTCTGCAATCGAAGCAAAAGACGCACACTGTCAAGACAAGACGATACAAGTCCACCATGACAGGAGTGATGCTTACTGGCTTGATTGCGCTTCATGTTGCCCATCATGTCTTCCAGGGAAGCGCTGCCATAACCCTAGGCGGGGGGACACTGAAGACATTTTCCTAAATGAGGGACTGCAGTCTCAGAAAAGCATCGTTTGGGCTGAACCAGTGCGAAAACTAAACTGGTTGTCCTTGCTGCTCATTTGTTGGAGTTGTCTTTTACTGCAAATTCCGCTTTACCTTCTTCTGAAGCCAGTATCGACCGCATACATTGCCGGACTATGGGCCAAGCATAAGGTTGGGGCAGAAATGGAGCGTTCGCCGATCGAAGTGTGCAAAAACGAAAGAAAGAGATTTAGGCTTTACCCGAAATGCAGCAACAATGGATATTCATATGGATCAGAAAGCAGACGGGCCGATATTGATACTCGCGAACACTACTAAAGAGTGCCTCACTCACGAAGAGGTGGATAGGGGACTACATCTAACATCGGATTTGTGAACGATCTAATCTAAGCCACTTTTGGATGCGGTGAACGACTTCCTACTAGAGGGGGGGTCGCGATATAGTGCCACTTGAATAGTGCAACCATCCGAATAGTGCTAGGTAAAGTGCTTTCGCACGCATTTATCATACTGCCACGTGGACATATGGCAGGCAGTGCGCCGGCGGGTGGCCGTATCATGGGCGCCACCATTCGTCGCCAAGCTGCCTGTCTGTAACATCGAATGTCTTCATTCCGACACCCCCTACCAATGTTTTGAGCTCTCCCTTCCAATAAACCAACTATGGCCGGCAAGGCGAAACGTGTTTTCAATCAATATAGGATTGAAAGAGAGCGCGCGGGAGAAAGGCAATCAATCTTAAATGACTTCTTCGTACCCCAATAGGGGAAGCCAATGTCTTCTCTGAGTGCAATATGGTATAGTGCTACCCTCCCAATAGTGCCAATTAGAAGCCCTTGTCACGGGGTAGCACTATTGGGTGTAGTCTACTGTATACTATACAGTGGACCACACCCAATAGTGCTACCATCTATTTTCCAATGGCTAAAAAACCGACTGAATTGGACAATTTTAAATTTACTTTTAGCTTGCCATCGCCGTTCCGTTCAACTTTAGTGATCCCCTACTTGTAGCTCCAAGGCTATTTTTGCTTTTATAAAACCGTCTTTTTATCGTGGTTAGCAAGACCAATATGTATAGAGAGCACCTTCTGTTCTATGATTGGGGCAAAAGGAGCTTGCAGCAATGCAAATTGGGTGTGTCCCTATCATTTTGGCCAGCACTGTACTAAGTCGATCTCTATCGACTTCTGTAGATTCACCCCTATTCAGAGTGGAGGCGAACGGTGGAGAGTACCATTTGTCGTTTTCTCCGTTATTTCTCTTCTTGCACTCACTCCCTTGAGAGAGATAGATATGTACATCTTTCAATTTGCATCCAGGTTGTTGCCATTAATACAATTACAACCAGTTTCATTCACTGTCTACGTTTCCTAAAACGCGTTCTCAAACGCTTTTCTCCAATCCTTTCGTGAATCCCACAGTTTACAGCCTTTTGACCGCTCTTTGCAAGTACACTGCCGGTTTTGTATGCGTGCGATCTCCTCAATTAATTATATTATCCTTGGCATGATGGTTTGCTTCAATTTAGGGTTACTGTTGCTTCTCTTCTGTTCTAAATTGAGTATGTGCCTTGTAAAGTGCCCAACAGGCACAACAGGACATATCTTAACTCATAGGAATGACGCGTGACGCCTTGTTGTGAACAACTATACAGTATTTCGTGTATTTGGTGTAACCGTTTGCCTTGACGATTCCACGTCGTACTGTATTTAAAAGACAGGAACGGAGCCGAATCCGAGAATAAAAGATATCAGGATGGTTCCCCAAACCTTTGGGACAGATTCAGACCGAGCTCGACTTCGTTCTCTCCGTTCGCGTTCTTTCCCTTCTACAAGGATAGCCTCGCCTATTGCGCGCTGTCCCGGTTCTGCATGGTTACCTCACTGTATTGGCCGTCACCGTCACTCCCCCTGGCTTTCCTCCTTTTTGTTTCCTATCACAGTAGGTCGAGTTCAGTTTTATCCTTTGCTAATTCGGGGGTCTGTTACAGACGGACCGTAAGCCCTGGTCTCCCGAGGAGAGGGTGCGAACCGTAGCTAAAATCATATTCACCTAGGGCCCTCGTGGTCTTGGACTTCTACACACTCCTGATCATTTCTGGAGATGATCGTAGAGCATCTCCAGTCCTGCTCATTTCTATAGAAAGATTATGGAATTTGCCAATGTGTTTCGCACTTAAAGTCTAGTTGGTACTGAGACCCAACTGACGCGCGGTATTTATGCAGTTCTACAGTACAGTAACTCTTGTTCTAGTTGAGTTCTAGAAAGTTCCATCTATTCTAGAACCATCCACAGTATACTGTAACTTCTACACTGTTCTATTATAGCTTTTTCTAGATGTCTCTAGTATGGAACATCATGGAGGGCTGTAGAATGCTCTAGATACTTCGACACTTCTGAGATACTACGGTGACTAAGTGATATTTCTGTAATAATATGGATCCTTCCGGTTCGGTTTTTACCCCGTCACGGAGGGGGTGTCCACGGCAGCGGTAAAATTACAACACCACCAACCTCTCTTTGAGGGCGGCGGTTATGACTCCGGTAAACGGACGAGTGGAATTGCGACCCCGGAGGGGATAGGGCTCAATGGGCATACGCTTCCACCCGGCGATGGAACGGCCAAACTGGGGAGCGTGTGCTTCTGGCCCTCAAGAATAACCCGTACGGGACGATCTGCCTATTTCTCCTAAGTTCTCGCCCAGGGGGTCGCTGCCCCCTTTTACTCTGGGAGCGTACTGCCCCCGCCCCTAAGTACGTCGACCTCCGGCGGCCGGCAGTACTGTAGTGATGCACTTCTACTTTGGAACACTACATGTAGTGATCCACTGCAGTGGAGTACCTCTACTGTACTCCACCGGGGAGTGACCTGTACAGCGGCACACGTGGCGGTACTCCTGCCACCTGTACTCGCAGGCAGAGCGCGCACCACGTGTGCTAGCTGGGACTCCCCCGGCTGACACTCCCATTACACTAATTTCTACGCCCCTACAGTAGGACCTACTAGTCTACTGTACCCGATCGGGACGTTATACGTACGGCGGTACACGTGGCCATTCTGCCGCCACCTGTCACCTGTGGCGGTACGGGCACCCCGTGTACAAGCTGAATTCTAAATCCCCTAATCCCCTGCCTTTCCAGTATCGTCTGATCACCCCCATGGGACCTCCCTCCGGGTCGTTACGTTTACCGACACCGGCCCGTACTCGTTCTCCCACAACTTTAACACTCCCCCTCAGCCTTGAATCTCAGCGGAGTCGCCCGAAGTCACTGCCTTGTTCTGTTGCATCCCGAGTTTCTTGACCAAATACTTGTGTTTGTCAGCCGTGAGGCTCTTTGTCATAATATCCGCCGTCATCTTGGAAGTAGGAATGTAATTGAACACTACTGTACCATCGTTGACTTTCTCCTTTGAGAAATGATACTTGACGTCTATGTGTTTAGAGCGTTCGTTGATAACATCGTTGTATGCCAAGTCCATTGCGCCTTGATTGTCTCCGAAAAATATTGTAGATGCGAATGATGAGTGTCCCCAGGCCTCCGATAGCATCCTACGGAGCCAGATCGCCTCGCAGACTGTAAATGACATCGCGATGTACTCTGCTTCCAAGGTTGATTGAGCGGTCGTATCTTGTTTCTTGCTCCTCCAGCTAACTGCTCCCCCGCCTAACCTGAAAACAAACCCACTCACTGATTTGCGCGTAATCCTAGCCCCGGCAAACTCGGAGTCGGTAAAACCGTGTAGTCCTGCCTTTTCGTTCTTACTGTAGACGATTCCTAACGACTTGGTTTTCTTCAAGTATCGAAGTACTTACTTGGCGGCATTCCAGTGCTCAGGAGCTGGCTTCTCCAGAAAGCGTAAGAGGAGGCTGGTACTGTAAGCGATGTCGGAGCAAGTCGTGTTGGCGAGGTGTAACAGTGACCCCACCAACTGCCTGTACGGTGTCTTTTCCATTCTTGTACTAACGTTCTCGTTGGATTCCTTCAATCCTGATAGAACTACTCCAGGTGGAAGCGGAGTGGATACAGTACGGCCTTGAACCAGTCCAAAGGTAGAAAGCATGTGTGTAATCATTGGGGCACTATGTATTTTGATTGTGCCTGCTGCTCTATTGCGCTCGACGATGATTCCGAGAAACTTGGTGACAGACTTCTCGATGCCAAGTTCAAACTGTTTCCCAATCACGTCGGCCAACTTCTGTAATGCATCCAGAGAGCTTCCAAAGAGTAGCATGTCATCCACATATACTAGTACATAGACCGTTCCATTCTTCGTTGCGAGTATGTACAGACTTGTATCAGCATTTGACTTCTTACATCCCATGGACTTGAGAAATTCATCACAGACTTTGTGCCAGGCACACGAAACCTGTTTTAAACCATATATTGCTCGCAGTAGGTGGTACACAAAATCAGGGTGCTTCATGTCAACGTACCTTCCAGGTTGTTCCATATAGATGTCTTCCTCGAGCTTACCGTTTAGAAACGCGGCTTTGACATCAAGCTGCAGTATCTCCAGATGCTCTTGGGCGGCAAGGGCCAGTATCAAACGAACAGTACTGTACTTTGCCACGGGAGCGATGAATTCGTTGTAGTCAATGCCTTCCCTTTGAGAGAAACCCTTGGCTACTAAGCGAGCTCGATGTCGGGTGACTGCGTTACTGGCATCGGTCTTATTTGTGTAAACCCATTTAGATTTGACGGGTTTCGATTCTGCTGGTAACCGGACCAACTCCCAAGTGTCTTTGTTGAGCTGTTTGATCTCCTCATCCATGGCGGTTTTCCACTTGTCGCATTCTGTACTTGTCATAGCTTCATTGTAAGTCAGTGGCACTTTAGCATCGGCCTCTCCCATTCGGTGGAGTAGAGCGATGGAAACAGTCGCGTTTCCTGGCTCGTACCTTGCAGGTGGATGCGATGTGCGAGATGATCGTCTCACGTTTGGAACGTAAGTCAGCATTTCGTTCGTGTCGACGTCAACGTTGTCGCTGTGACTGTTAGGTGCTTCTGAATGGTCCTTTCCTGGTCCGAGTTCTATATTAACTTCGGCAGCTCGCCCCAAGTTTTCGAACACTGGGGTATCATGGACCTCTGGATTCGCTTGTTGAGCCAGATGTTCGTCGAACTGTAGGTCGCGTGAGACAATTACCTTCCTTGCGTGCGGCAAGTACACACGACAGACATTTCCAGCTGCGAATCCCACGCAATATCCGATCTCATCCCTCTCGTCCAGTTTGCTTCGGCGTTTACGTTTTGGTATGTGTACGTATGCTTTTGCTCCAAATTTACGGACATGAGCCAGATTAGGCTTCTTCCCGAAAATTATTTCGAATGGAGTCTTGTTTGGTTCGTTACTGGCAGATGTAAAGAGACGGTTCCGAAGATAGTTTGCAGTATTTACTGCTTCAGCCCACAGGCGCCTATAGCCAGGAATGTGACGAGCTCCCATCAGCATTGTCCTCGTCATGTCCAGTAGTGTCCTATTCAGTCGCTCGGCTTTGCCATTAGATTCTGGCGAGTAGGGCGCTGCAAGCTCATGCTGAATTCCCTTTTGTCTGAGCTATTGCTGTACGTCTTTGGATAAGAACTCTTTACCGTTGTCGGAACGAACCCTCTTGACAAGTAACTTCTGGACCTTACAGTTGTGTATAGTCTCTAGCTCTGTGATCATTTCCTTGAGGGCATTACCCGCCTCTTTCTTAGATTTGAGTAACCTAATGAGAGAAATTCCAGTTGAGTCGTCGTAAACGGGAATGAAGTAGCGACTCTCACTGAGAGATTCATGTCTTATAGGGCCGACTAGGTCAGTATGGACAAGCTCAAGGGGCTTATTTGCTTTCCGAGATTCTTCGGACGCTGGTGGACGTGAGTGGCGGACAGACTTTCCAAGTCTACGGGGCTCACAGTCTGGAATACTTGAAACCACCTCAAGACTTACACCGTCAACAATTGGCAAGGACTTCCTGATACTTCTTTCACTTGCGTGGCCGAGACGCCCATGCCAAATTAATTGCTTGTTGGCAGAGGTCACAAGCGCTTTTCCCTCTTGTAGAGCCTGAGGCTTTAATATTGCCTGATATAGTCCGCTGCCATTGCCTTCAATGCCCTTTAGATACGACATCCCCTTCTTGGGATCGCTGATCACGCAAAAACCTTCTCCGTGATTATCGGTGTCAAAGGTAGCACGAAATCCAGCCTTTCGGATGCGGCTTACAGAAATGAGGTTATACATGAGGGATGGTACGTACAATACGTTTGTCAGGGCAACGGACTTCGTCTCTCCATCTACGATGGTTCTGCTGCAGTGTACTGTACCCTCTCCCTTCACGTCCGTAAACTCTCCATCACCTACTTCGACTGAACGCTCCCTTGAATTATTGTTCACAGATTTGAATAAGCGACGATCGTTGCACATATGGGTAGAAGCCCCAGAATCAATGAACCACTTCTCAGAGCGGCTGCCTTGGGTGCTTGTCTTCCCTATGCTGCACTTAGCTACAAAGGACACATCCAAGTACGCAGAGTGGTTGTTGGACGGGTGACGATGTCCTTGTCTTCCCTTCTGGCTTCTGTAATTTCCACCGTTCCTGTTTCCTCGCATGCGATCACGTCGCTTCTTCGCGAGTTGTGGTCGATAATTTTGTCCATCTGGGTTGAAGAAACACTGTAGAGATGCATGCCCCTTTCGTTTGCAGAACCTGCAGGGGTCGTCTTCACGTACTGTAAGCGCAGATGAATCTTCGTTTTCTCCAACGTCGGAGTCTAGTTCAGCTTCTTGGGTGACAAGTTCTGCTACAGATTCATTGAAATCCTTTCGTGTAGCTCTAATGACTCCCGCCGTAATAGCAAACTCGTCTCTTAAGCCTCGGAGCAGCGCCCATCTCTTTTCCGTAGTAGAAAGGACGTGGCCTACGGCGGCAAGCTTGTTCTCGAGTACAGAAAGCCGGTTGACGTAGTCCATAACTTTGTCGTTAGCACACATTTTTAGCTTCTGATACTTGTGGGATAAATCCTCTCCGCCCTGGGTTGGGTGAGAGGCGGAGGCTTGAGCGAGGGAGCACGCGGCGTGGACGCGACGCGCTAATTGAACCGATCGGACGAGCTCGCGAAAAGGGAGTGGCTCATTGGCCGGTTACGCGCAGTCGCCCCGTGGTGCGTGAACGGGAGCGACCGGTAACGGGTTAGAAGCCAGCGCGCGCGATAGACAACCGAAACGGACGTATATAGGCGCGAAAGGGACGGGGGCGAGCTTGCCCCAGTTTACTGGTGGGGACGGGTGTCAGGTCTTAACCCCTCAGACGGACGCCTTGGACACCTGTCTCAGTATACAGTAGTACAGTACCTGCCGCCTAGAGCGTGCCGGGTACTGTACACAATTAAAAAGCTAGCGCCATAATTACTACTACCGCACGGACGCTGCTACTACACGTGTGCATTACTGTACACGCGTGTTGCTTACAGACTACCGCACGGACGCTGCTACTACACGTGTGCATTGCTGTACACGCGTGTTGCTTACAGACTACCGCACGGACGACACGTGTGCTAACGCGCACACGTAACACGCGTAGACTACCGCACGGACGACACGTGTGCTACTGTACACGTGCGCCACGCCACGGCCGGTTGGTCAACGTGCGCGCTCCCTACACGTGGGCACACCCGCCCACGTGTGCACCGTGCACGGCCGCACAGTTAATAACCTCCCCGCGCGCGCGACGGTCGTTATACTACAGACCCCCTTCCTTAGCTTTCGCTACGTCCCCGAAGCAACCACTTCTCCGACCACACGGCTCCTTTGCGATCTCTCTCTTTTCCTCCGCGCGCGATGCGAAGACCGAAGTGCGTGCGTGCGGGCGGGCTTTTCTCCCGCCTCGACTCCGAGCTGGCGGTCGATACGCCAGCTGTCCCGTCCGAATCGGTAAGCGCGTCGTCCGATTTCCCTCCTGCGAGACGCTCCGAAACCCCTGACTCCCTCCTAACACTCCCCCGAAATTCCCAACTCCTCCACCCGCGACGACTTTTCCGTACAGTACCTCCTCCGGAGACCGAGAACGGACGGTCACGACGAAGTCTGCGCCGCGTGCCCATACGGTCCGCCGTCGAGCCCTGGTCGGGCTCCGGCGTCGAGCCGATCGGCCCATGCGGTACACCCGTGGCGGAGCCAACGCGGCGAGGCTCCGCGGGCCACCGAGTTGGCCGAGCCCGCGTTCGAGCGGGTTAATTCGTCCGATGCGGTTCGCGTGCCCACGGCGTACAGTGCGCGACCCAAAGTCTTCGCCGCCGCCCCCGCCGGGCTGGACGGGGGCCGACACTGTCGCCCGGGCGGTTCTTCACCGCCCCAGCGCACCAGTGCGCTTGGACAACAGCGCGCGCAAGTTCCGTACGGTCGGTTTGGGATGAGAATCCCCGTCTTCGCACCCCGAAGGGCTGGCCAATTTTCATAAATCCGCCCTTGTTTTCCGTCCTTTGCGGTCGAAGTCGGCCACAGAAGGGCACAGATACGTGCGCCAGAACTTCCCTCGTGCGCTCGCAGCGATTCGCGCGCATCAACCGGTCGTAATGTCCCTTTTCTGCGACCTGTCTCCCAAAGCGTCATTTGGAAACTGAAAGAAACGGGAAGAAACGGGAAGAAACCGATTTGGTTTCCAAATATGTCCGAATGCGGTTTTCCCGAGGCGACACTACCGGACGCGGAATGCTCCCAGGAGTGCAATGCCGTTGTCAGAAACGGGCTACGATTTTTTCCCGCAGCGTGGGAGGGAAAAACGTAGCCCAAATCGCGACTAAATTAAAAAGCCGGCGAACGCGATACCTCTCAATCCAAAGAACCGGTTCTCGGGATAGCTCTCCATTTCCATAGGCGCGTGCGAGCGCGATCATGCGAACGGTGCGGCCAGGCGTGGCTGCTAGCTATCCGCGTGGGCGCTTCGGGGAAATTCCCATTGTGGACCACCCTCCCGGAGGGTTGGCCAATTTTTGGAAGAATCTGCGTCCATTTGCACGGGATCCATCCGGTACGGACTGCCTTGCGGTGCGCAGTCACACGCGGCTGGCTGCCGGGGCTGCATAGCACGTGGGCGGCTTGTTTTCCCCAAAGGCTTTTGCGCGAGCGAGCGTCCGAGCGGTGCGACCGAGAGCGGCCGAAACTTGCGCTACGCTTGCACGCTTGATCCTTGTGGGCGCGAGCGCCAATACCGGTCGATAAACGGCTGCGGTAGCCCATCGGCGGGCTCGTAGGTGTCGTCCGAAGCGGTATATCCATACCACCGGACCTTGTAGTCGATTCCGCCGCGCGTAGTACGGTGTCCGACAATGCGGTCAACGACGTACTCCGCTCTTGGCGTTGCGGCTTGTGCGTCCGATTCGGTCGATGTGGCCGGGGTGACGGTATCCCCCGGCCCGCGCGGCATCTTCGTAACGCGGTCGATGCTCACGCGATTTTCCACGCCGTCCTCCTCGATGAGGACCGTGGTGTCCGTAGCGGAGCGCACGCGATACGGACCCTCTGTCTTCGGTAGTAGTTTGACAGAGAGCTCGTCCGTTCCGGCCGTACCTTGCGCACGCGTGCGGCGCTAGACGCTTGTCAACGGGCGGGGCGGGCGATCGACGTAAACAAAATCGCCCGCCACAACGACCGGACGGAAGCGGACGTTCTTGTAAAAATCGTCCTTGTACCGCTTTTGCGATGCGGATAATTTCGTCCGAGCGCGGTCGAGAGCGTCGCGAAGCTTGCGCAGCGTGGCGCGCTTGTACTGCACCGGGGTCCGCGGGTCCTCTCGATGGGTCCCCGCGTCCTGCGGCACAGTACCGGGGAGGATTAAACCGGACGGTGGCCGCGTTAACACCAGGTCGAACGGAGTCGTCTCCGTCGACCGGTGGACCTGCGTATTGTACGCGAAGGTCAGCGGCTGCACGTAGTCGTCCCAATCGCGCTGCTGCTCCTCCAAGTAGTGCCAGAGGCGTTGCACCAGCGTGCGATTGAACCGTTCGGTCTGCCCATTCGACTGGGGGTGGTAGGCTGTCGTGAGATAATGCTGCACCCCCAGGAGGGCGCATACCGCGTCGAAGAATTTCGCAGCGAACTGGGGGCCACTGTCGGTTAGTACGTAGCGCGGCGCTCCGTAAACGTAGACCCAGTTGTCTAAAAACGCGTTTGCGACGACCGAAGCGGTTGTGGTCCGAAGCGGGATACTGCGCGTTAGCTTAGAGAACCGGTCGGTAATTACCAACACGTGTTGGTTTCCGTGCGCGGTCTTGGGCAGGGGCCCCAGGAGGTCCATCGCGACAAACTCCAAGGGGCCCGCCGCGGGGAACAGCTCGAGATCCTTTTGGTTCTTGAAAAGCGTCCCGCGGGTCGCAGCACACGAGGTGCAATTCCGTACGGTCGAAAACGCGTCGCTGGCCATGTGTGGCCAGTAGTACTCCCTGCGAAGGGTGTAGTACATACGCGTCGCTCCCGGGTGACCTGCCAACCTCGGATGGTGTGCCAGGTACAGTACCCGGGGGCGCAACCGAGTAGGTACCACGCGCTGCAGGGTCCCGTCCAGCGGCGACGTCCTTACGAGGAAGCCGTAGCGGTCGATGTCGAACTTCGAGTTCGGCGTCCCGACGGTCTCCGCGGCGAAGCGACAGAAGGCGTCCTCAGGTTGTTTGCGTAAAAATTCCTCAACCGAGATGGACGCAGCGTCGCGTTCCTCGGGAGTTATCGCGAGCGCGTGACAACCGTCCGGACGGTCTTGCGGCGGGTCCCAGTGCACATTGTCCAGGAGGGCCTCGCTGCCCTCATCGTACTGGACCGCGAAGCACGGCACCTCATCATCGACCGGTTCGGTGTCTCCTCCATCGGTACGTAAGCGCGATACACCGTCCGCGAGTTGGTGCTTCACGCCTGGGCGGTACTGTACCTCGTAGTCGTACTCCGCCAAGCGCAGGCGCCAGCGAGCGAGCCGACCGGAACTGTCCGCGAAAATTGAGGACCCAGCGTAGGGCCTCGTGATCCGTGCGGAGGTTGAACGCGCTTCCGTATAGGTACGGCCGTAGGGTGAGGATGCTCCACACTACGGCCAAGCATTCCTTTTCGGTAGTCGTATAATTGCGCTCCGCGTCGGTCAACGCACGGCTCCAATATCCGATCGGTCCAGTACCTCCATCGGGCTGCTCCTGTAGAAGGGCGCAACCCACTTGGTGTCAGCACGCGTCGGTGTCCAGCGTATATTTCCGTCCGTAGCGGGGCAGCGCGAGGATTGGCGGCGACACGAGGCGCCGCTTCAATTCCTCAAACGCCGCGTATTCCGCATCGGTTAAGATCTCGAACTCGTAGGGCTGATTCTTGCCGGTCTTCTTATTCAGCGGCGCGGCGATCTTCGCGAATCCTTGGACAAACCGTCGGTACACGTTGCACATCCCGAGAAAGGATCGCAGTTCCGTTTGGTTCGTAAGCGCGCGCGCGCGCTTGATCGCGATGACGTTGCGTCGCTCCACCTCCAACCGTCCCGGACGAATGACGTGCCCGAGATAGGTTACGGAGGTGTCGAAAAACGCGCACTTCGCCAATTTTAGCGACACGCCCGCGGTTTGTAGAAGCCGTAGTACTTCGCGCACGTGTGCCATATGTTCCGTAACGGTTCGCGAGTAGACAATGACGTCATCGAGGTAGACCAACGCGGTCTCCCATTTCACGCGGGACAGGATGATGTCGACCGCTCGTTGAAATGTCGCGGGCGCGTTTTTGAGACCGAACGGCATGCGTAGAAAGCGGTAGAGGCCCGAATGCGACGCGAACGTTGTTTTATCGCGGTCCTCCTCGGCGATCTCCACCTGCCAATACCCGCTATTACAGTCTAGCGTGGTAAAGACAGTGGCATCGCCGAGCGAGTCGATACATTCGTCCATGCGCGGTAGTGGGTAGGAGTCGCGAACCGTAACGGCGTTTAGCTTGCGATAGTCCACGCAGAACCGCATGGTCCCGTCCTTTTTAGGGACGAAGACCACGGGGCTCGCCCACTCGGCCGATGTCGGTTCGATGACTCCCGCGCGCAGCATGCGGTCGATTTCGTTCTTCTCCTTCTCGCGCGCGGTGGGTCCGGCTCGGTAGGGTGCTTGGTAGATCGGCTTCGCACCGGGCTTCAGCTCGATGCGATGCTTCGTAGCATCGATCTTACCCAAGTGGCCGGACCACATGTCCTTGAACTCGGACGGCATGTCCATAATTTCCGACCGGACGGTACTGTCTTCTGCACCAATATGGACGTCTTCTTCCCACGAGCGGGTCTTCTCCGCGTCCGTATCGGTCCGCTCATCCGCGTTAGCGGGATTGCCACTGCGGGCGTCGTCCGTTTTCGGTTCTTCGCGTCGCGCCCCTCCTACCGTAGCGGTGGTGGATTTAATTCTGCCATCGTCCGTAACGGGTCCTTCTCGTCGCGCACATTCCCCCGCGGGTGGGGAATTAATCCTGCCTTCGTCCGTAGCGGGTTCTTTGCGACCCGCGTATCCTCCCGTAGCGGTGGAGGATTGTCTTCTGCTGTCGTCCGTAACTGGTTCGCGTCGCGCCTGTTCCTCCGCAGCGGTCGAGGAATTATTTTTGTTCCCTCCCCCTTCCTTAGCGTCGGCCTCTCCGGGGACCGGCACGCCAAGTGTCAGGATGTGTGTGGGGGATGGCAACGCGAGACCAACAGCGGTATGCTTGGGGACGTGGGCCGTGCGGTTTCCGAAGTTGCTAACAAGCACCGTAAACGGCTCGCCCGGGAAGAGGTCCATGACCCCCTGGGCCATCAGGCATAAATTCTTATGCGCCGTTTTGGGGTGGTTTTGCAGGAAGCAAAGCCCCCCAACCGGTGCTGCGACGCGTACCATCGCTTGGGTCATCGGGGGTATCGTCACCCCCTTGACCACGCGAATTTTCCGTGACGGTACGTTCGTCGGGAACTGCGCGCGCTTCCGGTCGGCCGAATTTTCCTCCTGCGGGAGCTGCTGCGACGGTCCCCTCGAGGCCATCTTGCGGTCGTGCCTCGAGGGTGTGACTCCCGTCAGCGCTACGGACGGCGCATGATGGAACAGCACCTTCCTCTGCGGTGGCAGGATCGCCTTCACGTGGCGATCCAGGAACGTGGTTCCGAGGATACAGTCCACCGCGAGGTTGGTGACGACCAAGAACGGTACGCGCGCGACGAACTTACCAATCCGGACGTACAGCTTGAGCTCGCCGAGGGCCTTCATCGACCTATTCGAAGCGTCGATGAGCGGCGGGCTCCGCGCGGACTGGATGGCAGCGCGCCACGGTTCTGCCACACAGCGTAGGTGGATTAGATTGGGGCCGGCGCCCGAATCTAGAACCGGCGTGATGGTGCGCATCATCGCGCGTCGTTGTCCGACCGTTGCGGTGACCTTGTAATTTTGCTTCTTGAAGAAGCAAATTGCCGCTTCGTCCGTTCGGCTCTGCGATTGCGCGCGTACCGAAGCGGTCGACGGGGTGCCTTGTTTATTGAGGCTTGGCACGGGGAGGATCGTCGACGCCTCTACGCGTCCTCCCCGGCTTCCCCCGTCAACCCAAGGTCCTCGGGCCCCTCGTCCGTCAGCGGTAACGCGGGTTCTTCCGATTGGACGGTCTCGCGCGGCTCGACCACGTTGATGCCCGTGGGAGCCTGCGCACGCGAATTTCGCCACGCGGTCGGCGGTTGACGCTCGAACGGCGAGCCTGGGCGGAGACCTTGACGGATCCGAAGCTTTTGGTAATTGGCCTCGCGGGCCTGCAAGAGCTTCGAACGCAGCGCGCTATCCGCCACCACAGGACATTGCTCCTGTCGGTAGGTCAGGTCCAGACAGAACCGACACGGCGGGGGTCCAGGTAATCCTTGATTGAAGAACCGGACCCGCTGGTTCTGTACTGGCCTTCCGTACGGATATGCGCGCGCGTCACCACGTTGGGCGGGCGCCATCGGTGCGCCCGCCGGGGACGAGGCAGGAGACGGATGGTAGCTAGTCGGCCGCGAGCTAAGCGAGCTCGGCGTCGCCGACTGGTCCGTCACCGCCAGTATCTCCTCCGTTTCGGTTCCGCGCGCTGTCCGGAGTTCAGACAGGGACTCGACCGACAGCACGGGCCTTGTCCGCGCGTTGCGCGTGAACCTTCTCACCGAATCGGACAGTGCTTGAGGCGACGCGAGCGAGGTCGCCTGTCTTCGAGCCGAGCGGTGCGTCTCGCCTATCGCTTGCGCGTAGCGTGACACCGCTTGGTAGTCCACGCCCGGATGCGTCGCGAGATAATTCCGCACCTGCGCGCACGTCGCTGGCAGAAGTCCCTCAACGAAAAGGGACTTCAAGCGCCTGTCCGAAAATACGGTTCCGCAGCGCAACGCCTTGTCTCACAACTGGTTACTGTACACCTCCTCCGTCATATTAGAGCTCTGGCGGAAGGAGGTGACATCACCGACCGCTTCGGAAATAACTTCGTCAGTCGCGTACGTGCGCAATAAAAAGTTAACAACTTCTGCGTAGGTTTCGAGCATATCGCGCTGCTCCGCATCGACCGCCATGGTGTTCCCGTGTAGCCTGGACTGGAGCAAGGCGTGAGCCTGCCCAGTCAAATAGAACTGGAAACACCATACGGCCGCGCCTTCGCTGACCCCATTGTGGTCGCAGGCCATCTTGAAGCGCGCGAGAAACCCTAGCACCGCGATTGGATCTTGACCACCGAATGTGTGGGTTTTCAGCTGGACGTCCAACTTCTTCCGATATCGGTTAACTCGCCGCGCGGTACTCGCGTCGTAGCGCGCGCTGCGATTTTCCAGCCTATACGTGCGGTAGTCGACGGCCTTGGTGAACAGGTCGTTCAGCGGTCTGATCACCGGCAACCGTTTCGGATCCCGCCTCGGGGCAGACCGGCGGTCTCTGCCCCTGTGATGGCGGTCTTCTTCTCCGCTGGGGCTACTGTAGCCCTCCGGATCGGAGTCTTCTCGCCGGAACCGACGTCGGTCGCACGCATTGCGGCCTCTGCGGGCACTTCTGCGCGATCCGTCCGACTCGGTGTCCTCGTCATCGGAGGGGTATCCACCTCCTCCGGCATCGCGGTATCGCGTATAGCGTCCTTCGCGGTTATCATCGGAGGGGTAACCGACCCCTCCGGCATCGCGGTATCGCGCGTAGCGTCCGTCGCGGTTCTTGCGCGTCGCCCTGTGGCGACGTCTTGTGTCTTCTTCCTCGGAGGGGTTTTCTGTACCCTCCGAGGTGTACCCTTGAGCGCCGGGTGCGCTTCTTCTGCTCGACCGATACGGCTGTCGCTTTTCTGTCGCAAAGCGCCCCAGGCGGTTTTCTGTCCCGCGGAGGCCAGCCGTATCGGCGAGTAGGGGAGGGCCATTTTCTGTGGGCCCTCCTGTAGCACCATAAATTGGTGGGAGGTAAATGGTCTTACCCTCCGGGTGAGGGGCCATTGTACCAATCCCGGGTGCGGCGCCGATCGGTTCAGCGTGCGTTAGCGTAGAATCCGGAGCGGTTGAGTCGCGCTGCTCGCGTGCGTCGACTCCTGCTCCGGCGAAGGTTGTGGCCAGACGATTGGCCACGGCGGAGCTGATCGCTCCCTTTAGAGCCGTATCGGACGGGGATTCTTCATCCACAGTGGTGAGCGCGGTCACCACCTCGCATTGGACTTGAGCGGGTAGAAGTTCGTCCAAAAGCGGTGGTATCGCGCTGCGTATGTGCGCGTCCACGAGCGCGGGCACCGTTCGGTCGAGGCATACGCGCGCTACCTGGGGGAGTTCCGTAGCGAGGAACTCCTCGACCCAGGCCTTGGATGCTCGGCTGAATCGCGTCGACCATCCATTGGACGCGATTCTCAGTGCCTGCCGACACGGCCGGCGTAACATCCGATGCGGACGCTCGCGTGCGGCCCGGTCGCGGTGGTGGTCGCAGCAGGGCTTCCGGGTTCTCCACCAGGGGGCGCGGTGCGCCACTGCCACTGCGGGTGTTCAGACGCCCGGAGGCGGAGTCTCCCCCTTCTTCCGGTCGGATCATCGTCGAATACGCTTCGCGATCGACGCGGTGATTTCTCATCCTTTTCCGTCCGTACGGTTCTGCACGCGATCGAGCGACTACGCGTGCGGCTCAACCTCTAGAGCTATCCCCTCCACAAGAGTACCAAAATGTGATATAACTCCTCTCCGCCCTGGGTTGGGTGAGAGGCAGAGGCTTTAGCGAGGGAGCACGCGGCGTGGACGCGACGCGCTAATTGAACCGATCGGACGAGCTCGCGAAAAGGGAGTGGCTCACTGGCCGGTTATGCGCAGTCTCCCCGTGGTGCGTGAACGGGAGAGACCGATAACGGGTTAGAAGCCAGCGCGCGCGATAGACAACCGAAACGGACGTATATAGGCGCGAAAGGGACGGGGGCGAGCTTGCCCCAGTTTACTGGTGGGGACGGGTGTCAGGTCTTAACCCCTCAGAGGGACGCCTTGGACACCTGTCTCAGTATACAGTAGTACAGTACCTGCCGCCTAGAGCGTGCCGGGTACTGTACACAATTAAAAAGCTAGCGCCATAATTACTACTACCGCACGGACGCTGCTACTACACGTGTGCAATACTGTACACGCGTGTTGCTTACAGACTACCGCACGGACGACACGTGTGCTAACGCGCACACGTAACACGCGTAGACTACTGCACGGACGACACGTGTGCTACTGTACACGTGCGCCACGCCACGGCTGGTTGGTCAACGTGCGCGCTCCCTACACGTGGGCACACCCGCCCACGTGTGCACCGTGCACGGCCGCACAGTTAATAACCTCCCCGCGCGCGCGACGGTCGTTATACTACAATACTGACTAAGATAGGCGTCTATGCGAGCTTCTGGTACCGCCTCATACATTTCTTTCAATGTATCCCAGATTTGTTTGGGATCACGAAGTGTGATGACGGCAGCGTTGCAAGAATCGTCAATTGTTCGAATGATGTTCGTTAAAGCAAGATCTCGACGTCTTTCATACTTGACTTTCTCAGTAGCATCCGTGGGATCTGCTTCTTCTCCTGTTACAATTTCCCAGAGCCCCTTACCACGGAGCACGAACTCCATCTTGTGGGACCACATAAAACAGTTATCAGTAGTCAAGGCTGGAATCTGATAGCGACTTGTATCGATCATGTCCGTCCTCGAGTCTTCCATCTTGATTGATGGTACAGTTCTTAATTAACAATGAACTTGTAATTGCTTGGTTGACACTGTTAATGGTACTGTATTTGAATGAAACAGTTCTTGTAATGATGCTTGGTTAACACTCACTATGTCTCACCGACGGAACTTTTCCTCTACAAGGCTGTGTTGGGTCGAGCGACGGAGTGTTCTTCGGCCCTTGTTCGACTTGGGCTTGCGACTGACGATGAGATTGAAGGCGAATACAGGTAGATAATTGACGCAGTGGTTACGTTTCTGTGCCCATAACCTATAGAAAGGTTATGGAATTTGCCAACGTGTTTCGCACTTAAAGTCTATTTGGTACTGAGTCCCAACTGACGCGCGGTATTTATGCAGTTCTACAGTACAGTAACTCTTGTTCTAGTTGAGTTCTAGAAAGTTCCATCTATTCCAGAACCATCCACAGTATACTGTAACTTCTACACTGTTCTATTATAGCCTTTTCTAGATGTCTCTAGTATGGAACATCATGGAGGGCTGTAGAATGCTCTAGATACTTCGACACTTCTGAGATACTAGGGTGACTAAGTGACACTTCAACAATTTCCAATTAAGAGCATCTCCAACCGGTTGTTTAAGAATTCACTAAAGTTGCATGTTTGATTTTTAAACGGGAAGAGTACGAAGTAGTTGCACAGTTTCCAATACGAAACCAAAGGTTTTAAAGTTGCTCATAAATGCTTCTTTGAATAGAGAGTTTACGCACTGCATATATGACTTCGTAAAATTTGGAAATGTGACTCACAACAGACACGTGTAAATTCGGGAAATTCACCTTCCGCAGAGCCGTCTGTGACTACAAATATGAGAACGAGGGGTGCTGTCACGTCTTACAGACGTGAGCGCCTTGGCGGTAGACCCGGGAGCCAGACAGGCGACCCAGGTTGGCGACAGCAGGCAGCTGTCTACAGTGACAAACAGCCACAACAGAAACAACACCGTTGACAGTACACAATTGATTTACTTCTCGATAGTTGGATGCCGGGCCCCATTGGACCGTGGGCCCGGTGCCTTAAATAGACACCATCTACCAGTTACAGTATACGAACAGTACAGTACCTTCTTGCATTTGCTATCAAATGCAAGCAAGAGGGCGGGCTAATAAATGCATATCATCATTATTTGAATAGTGCGCCATAATTCACACGGCGCTCTACCGACCCTTCCCATCCGTGGCCCTGCAGGTGCAACATTCGTGCATTGTAGCCTCAGTCCGCCGCGCGGCTTCGCCCAACTCGCGGGTCCTCCTTTACGCACCACCCAGGTCCTCCGCGTCTGCCCTCCGCATCAGTCCTCCACCTTCACAGTTCACCCACGTAGCCAACCTCCGGTAGCCCACCGCCTCGACCAAACGCGCGACCCCCTCCGTAGCCTCATCGCTCTCTTCCCCTGAGTCCTCAGCCTCCAGTTGCGTTGGCGACGTCCCGCTCCCTGTCGCGGCCCCCTCCCGGCTGTCATACAGCTTGATGATGGTAGTGGGCAGGTCTGACTCTGGAGTCCAGCAGCTAGAGCGACTCCCACTGATACGAACTTTGAAATGACGCTCCATTTCCCCGTTCTCCTTGTTCCTTCGTACTTACGTTGTGACGATGCAGTCCAGTGTCCGTAGGCTGTCGGGAAACACCCCGTTCTCTGGGTTGCCAGTCTCCACCACACCATCCGGAATCTTCCGCAAACGGTTCGCGTGGACTCGTCCTACACTGTTCCCCACCTCAGCCTTCAATTCGTACCCGACACGTCCCAGCCTAGACAGTACAGTGTACGGACCGATCCACGGCTTGACAATCTTCTTGCCCTCCGCCTTGCTGACCTTGACCGACCACAACAGCACCCTGTCCCCAACCTGGTACTCCTCCGGGTTCACTTTCTTATCGAACTGCTTCTTCGCCCGGGCCCTGGACTTGTTGCCTTTCCCCAGCAGCTGCTGGTGTAGCAGTGCCAGTCGTTTAGCGAGACTGTCCGGCTCATCCTCGAAGCAGGCCCGGTCGACTTCCCCCCATGCCTCGAAGGCTTCCACGCCGAACATAGCTTTGTAGGGCGTCATGCCGGTACCCGCGCATATGCCAGTATTGTATCGAAGGCATGCCAGAGCCATATGCTCATCCCAGTCCGCATCCCCAGTCGTCATGAAGCTGGCTAGGTCCCGAGTCAGCGTCCTGTTCCAGCGTTCAACTGTACCGTTTGCTTGAGGGTGCAGCGGGTATGTCTGAATTCGTCCGATTCCCAGCATACTGTAGAGCTCCTTGATTACATCGCTAACGATGTTCGTTCCTCCATCTGACAACATCCCTTCCATCAGACCAAACACTGATATCCACTCCTCAATAAGCACCCTGGCTATGGTTTCAGCTTTCTCGTCCGGGATTGCTTTCGCCCGTACGAACCGGGTGAACACATCAATTATAGCTAATACCTTGATGTTACCTTTCTTCGTCCGGGGTGTAATTGTCTGCACGTCGAATGCGACTAGTTGGAACCGTCTTTCTGGATGCCTCAGCTCCAGTAACGCCTGGATTCCCGGTTGCCGGTCCTCGGCTACAGTACACTGTAGACAGTCCTTGACGAAGCGTGCAACGTCTCGAGCCATGCCCTTCCACCAGAAGCGACCCAGCAGCTTAGCCATCGTCCTCTGTAGTCCGTAGTGTCCTGTCAGTCTTGACCCATGAACGAACGTCAGCACATCCTTGACCATCGCCCTCGGCAGCACTATTGGCAATTCATCTCGCTTGGCGATGCGTAGCAACCCGACATCGTCCACCAGAAATCTCTTGCTAGTCCGTGCGTGCTCCTCCAAATCGCCGTACTCCGCGACCTGCGCAGCTCGCAGCTGTCCGTCCGTAGGTCCCGTTCCCGGCGCCCCCAGTCCCGTGATGGTTGGTGCGACAGCCTCGTTTACCGCTGCCACTTGCTCGTCTGCTTCCGCTTGACCCAGCTCCTCCATCCTTAGCTTGTCAATAGGACAGTAGCAGCGCTGACAGAGCGGCTTGGGTACAGCATCCCTACTGAGTGCGTCCGGTACTACCAATTCTGGGCCGGCACGGTGCTCAACTATAAAGTCGAAGTCCTGCACGTCTATCACCCACCGTGCTAACTTCTCACGGGGGTCCTTTAGACTCAGCAACCATTTCAACGACATGTGGTCCGTGACTACAGTAAACTGTTCGCCGTGTAGGTAGTGCCGCCATTTGAGCAATGCATGGATTACTGCCAAGCATTCTCGTTCGGTCGGGGCGTAGTTGCGTTCTGACTTCTTCAGAGTCCGGCTGGTAAACGATACTGGGCGCCACTTGCCGTCCTTCTCTTGCTGCAGTAGCACCCCACCCAGCCCGTAAGCACTAGCGTCAGTCATGACTTGCTTGGGAGCTCCGCGCACTGGCGCAGCCAGAATCTCCGGGTCGCACAACGATTCCTTCAATTCCTCCCAGGCCTTCGTCTGTACTGCTCCCCATCGCTCCTTCCAATCCGGTATCACCAGCCGTTGTCCATGCCGACGCTTCTTAGAGAACCCTGTGCCCTTCAGTACTTCATACAGTGGCGCAGCGGTTTCCGCGAAGTGGTCTACGAAATCAGCAAAGTAGTTCACCAGCCCGAGGAAGCGCATCAGCTCGTCTCCTGACTGAGGCATCTCCAAGCGTCGGATAGCCTCGACGTGCTTATCGGATGGTCGTAGTCCACGTTCATCAACAACGTGTCCCAGTATCTCCGCACTACGCACACCGAATTCGCACTTGGACAGCTTGAGACGTACGCCAGCCTCGTACAGTATATCCAGTATTGAAGCTAAGGATTCCAGATGCTCATCTTCATTAGCGGTCCCGATGCTGGTGTCATCCATGAACGCCAGCACATCTTGTCCCTTACGTGCTCCCAGAATCAGGTTGATGATTCTCTGAAACGTTCCGGGGGAGTTCTTCAATCCTTGCGGGAGCCGCGTGAACTGTAGTAGACCGAGTACAGTACGTATCGCTGTGCATGCTCGTGAGTCTGGATGAAGTTCCACCTGATAGAACCCGTCCTTTAGATCGAATACAGAGAACACCTTCTTAGTAGCGAGCCAGTCCAGTGTATCTCTTACGTTCTCCATGGGGTATGAGTCCGTTACAGTAAGATCATTGAGACGTCGGAAGTCCGATGTCACGCGTATCCCCCCATCTTTCTTGCGGACGAATACATTGTTCGCCGCCCAGGGGGACACTGCTGGTTCCAGTACACCCATCTTGATGAGCTTGTGCATTGCAGCACGCTCCACCTCCTCTTCCTTTGGCGACCGGCGACGAATGGGCTCGCAGACAGGCTTGGCGTCGGGTTTCAGAGCAATGACATGCTGCGTTCCCGCAATCCTGCCCAGCCCTTTGAATATGTCTCGGCGCTTCCACAGTAGCTTCCGTAGGTGATTGCGCTTCGCGGGACTAGAAGAGAATGCCCTGAAATCCATATCCTTGAGCGCTTGATCGACATCTGCATCCTCGATCACGGCGCGCACAGATTCCCCAGACTCATCCCTTCCCCGGTTGACGCGACTGCCCACCGGTCCCTGTACCCGTTTGTCACCCCACTTTACAGAAGCACAGTCCTGCTCCAAGTCCAGGTGCAGTCCCATCTTCCGCCAGAAACGCCTCCCGATCAACATCTTATCTGGTAGCGACGACATGACGCGTACCTCTTCACTGCACTGTAGTCCCCAGAAACTGAACTCCAATCTCCCAGTTCCAATCACCCCAATCTCCCGTCCGTCTGCTGCACAGGCGGATCCCCCGTGGCCCGTACTCGCCCGCCGTGGGCCCGGTACCACTCATGGTCCACCCAAATTGACAATGCTGCTGTGTCAATGGGCACCATTACCTCCTCGCCAAACACCCCCACCTTGACGGCTACGTCGTCTTCCGACAACTTCTCCCGCCACTGCGGCTCCCGGCAAGCGCACACCGACTCGCGCTTGCCCCTCCCGACCGTCTCCGCGGCCGAGTCTACTTCCGTACCGGGGGAGTTGCACCCCCCAGCCCGTTTCCCTGCTCTGGACGAGACGCCGGTCGGGCGGTGTACTCCTTGCCCTTGAGGGCCTTCTTCTTGTCGCAGAACCGGGCAATGTGCCCTAGCTGTAGACAGAAATGGCACTTTACGTGCGCGAAACGGCTTTCATTGCTGGCATTGCTGCCCTCGGGTTGCTGCGGGGCGCCGTGGCCCGTGTGCTCCTTGACCTCGCGAATAGACTCACGGTGCAAATTTTGCTGCGCCGTGGACAGCCGGGAAACCGATGAGACTACAGTATCGAAATCTCCCATGACAAGGACGGCCTGGTCTTGCAGCTTCTGCGGTAAGCCGGCCTTGAACCTGTTGAGCAGCACGTCGCCCTCGATGGGCGTGGGCAGTGCCATGGACGCGGAGCGGAGACGCTCGGCATACTGTGCCACGGACTCCTTCTTCTCACTCCAGCGCATCTCGAAGAACTTATCCTGTAGCGCGCTGCGGTGCGTCTTGTTGCACAGACGGGTCTCCAACAGGCCCCACAACTCCGCAGCCGACGCCTCCGTGTGCATGCTCGCGACCTCCTCGTAGACCCGACGGTCGTCCTTTTCGAAAGCATACGGGAGCAGCCGACGTTCGGACGATTCCATGATGGGGTAATCCTTGAGCAGCCTTTCCCATGTACGCTTGGAGTCGAAGAATGAACCGTCGCCAATCTTCTTACAACGCGCGTGCTCCAATGCGCTCTTGTAGATCTTGTAGGCGACCGAGGTAGGGTAGACTTCATACTCTGCTACTTTCAGGGAGCGCTCTACAGGACGATGGGCGCGACTACGAGCAGCTGCTGACCTTGCTACTGGCTGTGGAGCGGACTTGCTACGCGGCGCGCGTTCCCCCTCCGACAGCTCCGAGTGCCAGTACTCCCCATCACTCCGGTTACCATCCTCCGTCGGTTGATAGGGCACCTGGGCCTTCTGAGCAGAGGGGCCCTGCGGCTGACTTGCTTCCCATTCCACCTTCCTCAACCGCTCCTGTAACTGCCCCATGCTGTCCTCCTGCGCTATGGAACGCGCCGTCACCTCTCTCAGAGCGTTGGTCATATCGGCTAAGACGCGCTCGAGGTGGGTTTCTGCCGCAGTCGGTGCTGGGTCCGGTCCTGAGAGCACCTGGCTTGACTTGACAGTCTTCTCCGTCGTCTCGGCCTGCCCTGAACCTGGCTCTGCCGGCGACGGCTCGAGAACGGGCTGAACAGTGTCCGTCTGGGGGATGTCGTACTCCTCCCCTGACGATGACACACCCGTCTCGCTTGCGTCTGAGGGACCCGCGGCGTTTCCGCCGTTGTCCGGGTTGCTCCTCGTACCACGACGCATATGTCTTCACGTACCCTGTACGTACCTTGCTAGCTCGTCCGGTGGCGAAACAGCCACGCGCGGTAAAAACGTTTTTATGTCACGTCTTACAGACGTGAGCGCCTTGACGGTAGACCCGGGAGCCAGACAGGCGACCCAGGTTGGCGACAGCAGGCAGCTGTCTACAGTGACAAACAGCCACAACAGAAACAACACCGTTGACAGTACACAATTGATTTACTTCTCGATAGTTGGATGCCGGGCCCCATTGGACCGTGGGCCCGGTGCCTTAAATAGACACCATCTACCAGTTACAGTATACGAACAGTACAGTACCTTCTTGCATTTGCTATCAAATGCAAGCAAGAGGGCGGGCTAATAAATGCATATCATCATTATTTGAATAGTGCGCCATAATTCACACGGCGCTCTACCGACCCTTCCCATCCGTGGCCCTGCAGGTGCAACAGTGCCCTTCGACGCTCACACTCGCTGAACAACGCCACCCCCAACCAGAGAGGACATGAGGCAGAAAGACTACCAAATTGGCGTTGCTCGACGTCGTTTGAAAAGCCGTCGCCTTGCGTTCTACGCAGCTCTACCTACCGATGTTGTTCCTCTTGTCAAGTACAGGGCATACAGAAAATTCCAACATTCTCGGCGAGATTATCACAAAATACAAGTGAGGTCTTTGCAGATTTCGTCTGCTACCTTCAACCTTAATGCGTAGAGCGAGCTAGACGCAATGACTCAATTTCGGTTTCTCCCAAAGGAAATTTGTTCTGTTGCGAACATAATGGGGTGGCACGGCGGCTTGACAACTCGGTCTCGGTATCACTGTGACACAGTGTCCGCATGCTGTATTGTCCTAAGTAAGCTTGCAACACCTTGTCGTTGGTATGATTTAGAGACCCGATTCGGTATGAGGGCATCAAAAATTAGTGAGGTGTTTTGGGAAGTCGTCGAAGGCTTCGTACAAGACCAGGGTCATATCATTACCAAAATGAGAACTGATCTCATAGCAGAGAGGGCGATAGATTGGTCAAACGCAATACATGAAAAAGGAGCTCCTCTGAATAGTTGCATCGGATTTATTGACTGCACTAAGATTGAGATATGTCGTCCAGGAGGTGAAGGTGCTATGCAACGAAGCTGCTCCTCAGGTCATAAGCGTATGCACTGTTTAGTGTATCAAACCATAACCACACCTGATGGGCTGATCCTACACATGTATGGTCCAGAGGAGGGACTTCGTCACGATCTTACACTGCTGAGGAACAGTGGTATCGAAAACAGTTTGCAGGAGTCTATGGTTTTGGATAATAGGCAGTTCTCAATTTATGGAGATGCAGCATATGTTATGCGCCCCTGGCTTCAGACTGCTTTCCCACGTTTGACGGCGACACCAGCCCAGCAATTCTACAATAAAGCTATGAGTGCGGTCCGGGAGGCGGTGGAGTGGTCTTACAAAGACATAAAGCAGATGTGGTCATCGCAAGACTTTCAAAGAAATTTGAGAGTCAGAAAGTCACCTATTGGTTTGCTTTACATTTGTGGAGCCCTTCTGTGCAATATTAAGTGCTGTTTCGGCAATGGAGGGCAAGTGTCAGCATATTTCGATTGTAAAGCACCTTCGATTGAGCGATATTTTCAACGTCCTAATCATGCTTAGATGTTTTGTATCAACAGAAAACAGTGAGAAGTAAACTCGTTTAGGGATTGCTAATCGTTAAGCTTTCTACAAAGTGCTGTGAGAACGCTGACTAGACTACTGCGTTCTTTAATGGCCTCTTTTCGTTTCTCAATATCTATTTCCGCTTTGCGTTCCTCGACCCCAATTTTTCGTTCCTCAATTAGTATTTTGCGTTCTTCAGCTTTGGCAAGACGTTCAGAGGCTTCTTGTTGTCGTTGCTCGCGCTTTTGCTCCAGTTCTAGACGTCTAGATTCTAAATCCAGTCTTTTCTTTTCTGCTTCCCTGCGTGCCTCCATGTCTTGTATCATGAGTACTTTTTCCTCTCCGTCTGAGTCACACAATACGCGGCGACGTTTACTGGTATTTTTCCTGCGTTCGGCGTTTGCTGATATTTCCTCATCGTCTACTGCCCCCTCGCCAGCTGAGTCCAATCCACGAGAGCTGCCGGAGTTTGTATGCCGCTGCAACGCCTGTGCGCGAATTAATCTCCCCGCCTCCATTAACCTACGCTCTTTGGCATTTCTGTCTTCTTTCTCTATGCGTTTGCTTTCTTCATGCTCATCAATTTCGAGCAACAGATCGTCCAAAAGTACCTCTTTCTCCCCCCTAACCTCAATAATTCCTGATGCATTCAAGTTGTTTTTGTTCTTTCGTCGGCGATCTGCAATGAGTTTTTTGAACCTGTCTCTCACAGATTTCCATGTTAACGATCCCATTCCTTCACGATTGGTCCCGGCGGAAGCTTCTGACATCATTTCAACTGTCTCTTGAAACCTGGCAGTAGTCTCGCCATGGTTTGCGAGGTGTGCACTGGTTGTGCTAACGGCTTTTAGGATTAGTAGATCACACGCTGGACTATACGAAAAGCGTCGATTGCGCGAGCACGTTCGGGGAGGAGCAGCCTGAATTACGGTTTCCGCTGGCGATGTGTTGACCGACGATTGATGTGGTGGGTGAACAGGCAGAGGATCAGAGGGTAAAGGTAGAGCTGAGGCGGAGAAAACGGAGTTGGGATCGGGAGGAAATTGTGGGGAGACGGCATTGTTGGCGTTGCCGAATGGACGGATCGGGACCCTTTGAGCTTGCACGGGAGGATTTGCGGTTCGTCGGGAGAAGGGGCCAGGATGCTGAATGGCTTCGCGGGTGGGAGTTTCCCGTACGGAGGAAGTGCTCGGGAGGTAGGAAGAGGCTGCCGCGTCAAGCTCGCCGGCGGCAGGTGATTGCAGTCGCTCTGGTGGTGCAGAAGCAGAGCCAAATTCTGATTCAGTAGCAGGTTTTGGGGATAAGGGGAGAAAATCCGACATGCCCTGGGTCTGTGGGACGTCAGAATGGACGGTGGGTGAAAGGGCTGTCCTTGTAGTTGTGTTCCAGATTTGGCGGGGATCTGCAGATTCGTCACCATTTGCTTTTCGCAAGATCGGCTCTCTGGACGAAAAATAACATGGCTTCGGAGGGCGTTTTCGTAAGAGATGGCATCGTGGACTACGTGTAATGAAAATTGCCTTCCTTGCCACGAAATATCGAACTGCGTAAGCTCTCTAATAATGAATTATTAGTTCTTCTGGCCCCGACCTGTCGCTGCGCTGACAACAGGACGTTTTTTATGTGTCTACAGTATGGTCCACACATGTTGACATGTGACATCAGCCGATGGGAGGCACGGGACTCTTGCCGGTACAGTACAGTAGCTGGTAGCGTCAGCATGTGGACCCTGGACCACCCATTACGATCTCACATCCGGGAGCCCCCTCTTCGCATTCCATCGCAGCATGACATAGCCCCCGGCCGCGCTCCCTCGCCCTTCTAAACTTGCGTCATCTATGATCCACCGTTTGCGGATAATACTGTACTGCTTGCTGCCAGTGTTTTTATGTTTTTCGGAGTCGCCCAGTGACCTTACATTGCCTGGAGGCAGCGTCTTCAAATGACAACACGTCCAGCCTGCTTTGCAATGGGCATCGGGGCCATGCCGTTGTCGTTGCCATCGAAAATGTTTGCTGCAGGAAATGGCAACCGTGCCCGCTGAGTTTGCACATGCTTCTAGACTCCGACTCCGCTCTGTGGTACAGGTCTGTTGAGCCTCCTTTTCTCGAGTCCGATCCGAGGTGGAATTTGAAACGACTCTAAATCCACTTCCGCTTGTGAGCACATGACAGGCAATGTCGTGGCTATATGGCTAAGCAGAGACTTGAAGCAGGGCATAACGGTTACATAGTACTTCTGTACTGTACCAAGGGTACCGTATTCTCGACCCGCTGGAAGCAGGCGTTCAGCGCTGCTTTGTATGGTTCTTCCAGAAGGAAATGCATGCGCGTTCTCTTCATCTGATTAGTATTCTCTCTGATTTTCCATGATTCCATAGTGATGGAAACTGAAAGTGGACTCAATGCATTGCTGAAAGCATTTGTAACTACGGCTCTATTGACTATGTGCATCTACATTAAATTGTTCTGCGTATCTTCGAACCGCTTCTATTTGTGCAGAACGACCTTTTGCTTTGGTGGACGAAGGCCATCCTGTCGAAAGAATGAATCCAAGTGTCAGTCTGACAACCCCCTGGCCAAGAAGAGTCCTGGAAAGAGACGCTTACTGCTATCCCGAACTCTTCTCCTGTGACTCAAAATTGACCTCATATGAATCGATTTACCTTCTATTTGGGAGTGTTGCCGCTGCAACGCTTGCAAGTCAGGCACCAGACGTGTGACACAGTGCAATTTTTGTGTTTTCGTGATGTCCCCCTCTCTCAGATCTACATTTCAAACTTCAAAACAACCTGTAATGTACACAACAGTACAATACAAAATCATCAGCAATTTCCAAACTATATGATTAAGACGCTGTTGTTTCTACTGCTATCTCACTGACATACTGCATCTCAACTTCGGTGTGCGCGCTTACCTTCTGTGTTTTGATTGTCAACGAACTGATATTTCCGCATATTTTGTCTTCATCTGGAAACTCGACATGATTTTGTCGTAAAGCTTCTCCAACTTAAAATGACTCGCAGTTTTCAGACATATGTTCGCAACTTTATCAACATATGGATTCTTCCACATTTGCGTTATGCAATCAGCAAATACATTGATCTCAATGCTCTCAAGAGCTGCAAGCTCCACTATGTCTGCAAAAGAGAGATGGCGGAGGGGAGCAAGCTAAAAAGGATTATTATTTTGTGATTTTGGCGTTGTGACATTGGGCCAAATTGCAGACATGACCCGTCTTCCTATCTTGGACCCCCTACTTTCCATCTATTGCATGACAAAGTTACTGTAAAAGATACTTTCCATAACCTCGAGGTTATCTATTGGCCAACAAAGGCCCCTTCTCTCGCTTTTTCCAAGGACAAACCATAGTCCTTGTTGCCAACTTGTGCCTTTTGAAGCAGCGTTCTTCATAAATAAAAAAAGGAGGCGCAGCATGAACTCCCGCAGTTTCGAATACAGCCCTGGCGTCGGAGAGTATTCAAGCACTTGCAACAGATTGACAGATCTCATGCTTAACATCGTTCAATCCTCATCTTCATGCGCACTAACGGAACTGCTGTCTCTTTTCGTTGCCACAAACAAACGCCAACAACATCTCTAACCTTCGCGTGTTTCTCGCCGAAGTTGAATATTGTCAAAGAGATAAAATCTTCAAGAAACTGACCTCAAACGATGCCCTTGTTTGAACAGGTCATCGGTAACAACGACAACCCATATCTCGTTGTGGCTTACGACAACGAAAACCATTTTGTCAACGCCACGAATTCCACGGATGTGAACCCATTCCTGAGCGATGCTTTTATGGTGGAAAAGCTAGTTTCCGGTCCATTTCGAAGGGATTTGACCGAAAACAGAGACGACATCCTTATCGCCTTCCTCTCTCTCCTGATTTTACTCATCATCGAGAGCACAGCTTCTGCATTTCTTCTTCGGACAAACAAAGGAAGGGTTGGGGTCTTCGGCTTTTCAGTCAAGTACGTCATCGAACTCATTCAAGACTTCAACGTACACCATCTTTTTCACAAGAACACCAATTCACAAAACCACCTCAAACTCAATACGAGGCTTCTGATATTCGCTTTTTCCATCCTCTCATTCGTCTTTTGTGTAGAAGTGGCAATCATCTTCCTCACAAACCCTGAGCTGAGGCCCGTTTCAAACGACATGGCTAGCTTTCGAATTGTACAACCTGTCCTGGTCTCGACATCTCATCTTTACTTCCACATCCGCACCTCAGCGAACAGACCTTGCATGTCAGCCAATTTGGTGGGTGTTCGTCAGGGTTCAACAAGAATCAGCACTTGCGTCACAATGCTCACCGAAAATACAACCATGGAGTTTATGGACATCGAATACAACGAATCCGTCAAAGTTGAAATCACTACGGACATCCATGACTATGGAGCCGAGCACGAAGTGAGGATCGATGATTTGAGCGCAAATTATTCTGCAAGGGCATACTTCACCCTGCATGACGGGAAGATGCGTTTGATGAAGAGCATTTCGCAATCGGAGCACGAGAAGAAACAGGTTGAGGCTGTCCACAAACAATTCGTAGGTGCTATGTTCACTGCTGTGATGAGAGAGAAGAAAGTGAAAAACGGCACTGATGTCTTGGATGAAAGCAATAAAATCAAGTTCAGTTCAAATGACATGGAGGGTCAACACATCGAGGTTCTGCAATCGAAGCAAAAGACCCACACTGTCAAGACAAGACGATACAAGTCCACCATGACAGGAGTAATGCCTACTGGCTTGATTGCGCTTCATGTTGCCCATCATGTCTTCCAGGGAAGCGCTGCCATAACCCTAGGCGGGGGGGACACTGAAGACCTTTTCCTAAATGAGGGACTGCAGTCTCGGAAAAGCATCGTTTGGGCTGAACCAGTGCGAAAACTAAACTGGTTGTCCTTGCTGCTCATTTGTTGGACTTGTCTTTTACTGCAAATTCCGCTTTACCTTCTTCTGAGGCCAGCATCAACCGCATACATTGCCGGACTATGGGCGAAGCATAAGGTTGGGGCAGAAATGGAGCGTTCGCCGATCGAAGTGGGCAAAAACGAAAGAAAGAGATTTCGGCTTTACCCGAAACGCAACAACAATGGATATTCATATGGATCAGAAAGCAGATGGGCCGATATTGATACTCCCGAACACTACTGAAGAACGTATCGCTCCCGAAGAAGAGCAGTTATAGAATATGATATCAAAGTTGTACATATACATTGAGAGATTCCTCATCACCACAAATGGTACCTTCGCTACCCCAGCATCGCACAAGAACAGTATATTCTTCATATGTGTTGGGACTTTAAGGATGATACTGAAAACAAAAACACGAGCACATAGAATCATGCTGCACAGACGTTGTGAATGGCACAGAAGAAATTCTCCATGAAAATTAGTCTTTGCTTCGTCTTTTTTGACACTCTCAAATCCAGCAAAGAAAGAGATGGGGGGCTCAATTCACAACAACACTTTCATTGTTATATTCATCATCAAACAGAAACGCACAGTTTAAATATTGAGCTACCAAGGGTAGTGAGATAATTTGGGACGAGACAGTGTTCCCGGGATTCACCACTGTCTCTCTGATGACAATGCCGGCGGTTTGATCCTTTTCGTCGGAAGTTTATAGATATAAACTTTTCTTGTTAAACCCGTGCATACTAAAAAAAATTGCGTAGCGACTGCCTTCCGATAGCTGCCTTTTGAATAGGAAAAGTAAGTGGTTCTCCTAAGGGATGTTGTGCGGCGCGCGAGACATTCAGAGCCCGGTTTACACCCTGTAAACCGGGTCCCTTAGCGATGGCAGGAGGGGGGGTGACATACCAGATCTCAGCGGCGTGGAGACCTGAGCCCCGGTACGTACTACGGAACCATTCGAGGGCCAATGGGACCAGGAGTCGCATTGAATGGTTCCGTTGCTCAAAATGTACATATCCAATCACGGGACAGTATCAAGTACCGTATCCGCGTGACATGTGACGTCCAACGAGGTCAACTGATCTGAGGCTTCTTTTCAACTTATTTTTTCTCGACTTGTGCATACAGAGTACGAAAGCAAGAGGAAGATACCCTCGGCACGGGAAGCATGTTCCGCATCGCGGAAGAATTACACCCTGATGACAAATGCCTCTCTTTCGCGGCCATGTTCAGGAAAGCTTGGCCAAAAGCTTTGTGAGCAACCTTTAAATTTTTCGTCTTGTACCTCTGAACCCAGAACCCCTGTTTAAAATCCAGACCCAAGCCAAAACTCCGTTTAAGTTCTACACTGACATCAGTGATAAGAAAACGTTACCCCACGGCCATGCAAGACACTACCCTTGAGTACTGTATTGATGTGAGCAAATACGTCAAAGAAAGGTGCCCGAATTGATGTTCCTATTAAACAGGGCATTACTTTATTTCATATATAAATGTGGGGCTCAAATGAGGCAGGTCTCTTCTGCACAGACACTATGATATCTCACAAGACGGAAACATTTCTTTGGAATAGTAAGGAATTTTCGGTGAGCGAAATGCACACTGTTCACTGTCTTCTCTCCGTCTCCATTTATTTGGCATCCACGGCTGCTCCCCCTCCATGCACCCCGCTCCGTCTGTCGTTTGACGCACCATGTCTGTACTTTGTTGGGAGCAACCACAAGGGGCGACATAATAGATAACTTGCGAGGTTTTTATTGATTCAGGGAGATACATACATTGCTGGACTACAGTACCGACAGCAATGAATCATATGTGGATCCCAAGTGTAACGGCAGAGGGAGAATAACGCCATGCCACTCGATCCAGCTGCAGACGGGTAGCATAAGAAGCAAACGGATAGCTGGAAGGCATTTCGGGCAACTGGAAAGTGCTACGAGGCTCTGGAACGGAAAAGCAAATTGCATGGATATCGGATATATAAGGCTTTTAGGTAACTCTACAAAAAACACTCAGCGGTAGATCCCCCCGAGAATTCCTCTGTACTCAGTCACCAAGTAGGCCTGAGTGCGGTAGGAACAAGGAGGTGAACAGTAAACTCTATCAGTCCAAACATTGGCAGTGAATCAAAGCACAGCAGAACAGTATTCCCCCTTTCGACTGCGTTTAGGTTTTTCGTCAGGTTCGACAATAGTCTGAACATCACCGTCATCTTTCACATCGCGGTTTTTTCTAGTTTTTTTTTTTTTTTTACCGTACCCTCCCCTTTGAAAGTACACAAGTGTCGGGTTTCCTCGATTAGCGATGATACGAACACACAAACCCCAGAAATATTTGAAGAGCTGCATAACTGCATGACTCGGATGTTGAGTCAGTAAAGAACAATACCGGACGTTGGTATTTGCTGGTCACATATTTCAGAGTATCTACAAAAAAGACCACGTAATAAACAGATACTGTAATAATATCAGTGCTCTGCCAAAAGCCTGTCCAAATGAGGTAGAAAAGTACAGTACAGGGGGGTCTCTTAATTAGTGCACTTTTAGTTAGTGCATATTGGACTTTAATGCACCCTCTGATAGCTTGGCACGACTTTGTACAGGTGTACACGTATGTTCACGGGAGCACAATGGTCGTCGCCGTCCGTAGAGAGCGGGTTCCATTCTTTTACAGATCCCAGCAACCTTATGCATCTTCGAACAACGAATCACACAATGAGCACAACTGAACCAGCATCCAGGGCGTCAAGAACCCGCCTTACCCTTTCGCAAAAAGAGGAGGTGCTGCGGCGACTTTCACAGGGTGCTCGGCACGTCGATTTGCAGCGTGATTTCAACTGCTCTCCAAGAACGATATGCAACATCTTGCTAAGCGAACGTTGAGCCGTGTCTATAATGAACACACGAAGCGTCAGCGACGGCAGACGCTGTTAACGGAACATTTCGTTGCCCCGTAAACTACTTTTTAGCGAGCCCTTTAGATAAAGCACATTGAAGATAGTGCACAAAGAATGCGCATGGCACGGGGGTGCACCAATTGAGGGGGTCGCCTTTATATCATTTTTGAATAAGTTCCGGTGGACTCATACAGTACCCAAGGGTACAGTATTGCGCATAAAATATTCATTTCAAATGCGGTGAATGCAATTTTTTTATAGGGACAGATTTTCTCCAGAATTTGTCGTTTAACGAGTAGCTGCCTCATCCATGCATTCCATTCATGGCAATGTGGCACTGCCGCCATCTACCCTTGGGTAACCCCCTCCCACTTCCCAAGTTGTGAGTTTCGGCTTAATTGTCATACCGCACCGGGAGGTGTTTTCGTCAAGGTGACAGTTATCCCGATTTGTGGACGGCCCGTACGACCATGCACTATGCCCACTGACGAGTTTGACAAGGCCGTCGCCATATGTTTCTTCTGGGAAATGTAAACATGCCCGTCTAGCTAGATAGCACAACCTTCTAGATTGGCCATCATACCTTTCTCGACTTCCTTAGGATGTGCCTTCTGTAGCTATGTAGGGAAACGGGAGCAAAAGTCCATTTGCAAAAAATGACAGCGGGGAGAATAATGAGCTCAAAGATTGATTTTTGTCATTTTGATATCCTTGAGAGATACCCAAGGGTACAAGTACGTACGCACCAGAGAAAAAGAGTCGCGCTATGGAAGACAGACATTCACGTATTTTTTGGCACTGTGCTTTTTCAGGTATGTCGCACTACAGTATTATTGGACACTTGTCATGCCTTCCAAGCTATCTATTGGCCACTGAATGTCAAGTGTCCCCCCTCTTTGGTGACGAAAACTCATCGTCCTTGTCATCGGTAAGGCAGCTCCGGAGACGCACCCTGCGTTTAAAGCAGAAACGCAGGGTGCGTCTCCAGAGCTGCTGTTGAAACTTTCAACGACTCCCCAAGGTTTAAAGCAGAAACGCAGGGTGCGTCTCCAGAGCTGCTGTTGAAACTTTCAACGACTCCCCAAGCCTGTCACGAAGCATTCATATACGCGGCAGCATCAAGGCGGCCCGATCCCCCATCTGGTTACGAGAACCCTCTTAGCCCTGGAGAGTCATCCACCCACCCACAACATAACGGCAGGCCCCAAGCACACGGCTCGTCAAACCTCTTCTTCATCCGCGCAGCTAACGGAGGTGCTGTTCCCTTTTCCTCCTTCGTCACGTGCTAGCTACCTCGCGCTAGCTAGCCCCTCCTGACTCCGAACGCAAGCCGATATCTTCATCCCACCAGCAGTCTCCGTCCAAGGAGCAGCATTCTCTTGGAGATAGACAGTTCAAGCAATTGAGGTGAGGGGATGGCCTTATTTCAGCAATACATCGACAAGAACGGCCACCCATATCTCGTCGTGGATTATGACGACCCAACCCACTTTGTCAACGCTTCAAGCAATCTTGACATCCACCCATTTCTAACTGATACCTACATCGTGAAAAGGCTCACTTCCAGCCCGTTTCAAACGGACTTAACCGAAAACAGGGACGACGTCATTATCGCCTTCCTCTCTCTCTTTCTCATACTCATCATCGAAGCATCAGCCTCCGCTTTTCTTCTTCGGACAAACAAGGGAAGGGTTGGCGTCTTCGGCTTTTCGGTTAAGTACGTCATCGAACTTATTCAAGACTTCAACATGCACCGTCTTTTTCAGCGGAAGACCAATTCACAAAGGCATCTAAAACTCAATGCGCGGCTACTGATATTTGCTCTGTCCATCCTCTCACTGGTGTTTTTCGTGGAAGTTGCAATCATCTTCCTCACCAACCCCGAGCTGAGATCTGTTTCTAACGACAAGGTTAGCTTTCGGATTTTACAGCCTGTCATGATCTCTCCAAATCAAGTTTACTTTCACGTCCGCACCTCAGCGAATAGACCTTGCGAGTCAGCCACCTTGGTGGGTGTTCATCAGGGTGCAACACGAATCAACACTTGCGTCACCATGGAGACTGCAAACAGAACCATAGAATTTATTGACGTCGAATACAGTAAATCCGTCACAGTTGAAATCACCACAGACATCCATGACTATGGAGCCGAGCACGAACTGAGGATCGGTGATTTGAGCGCAAAGTATTCTGCGAGGGCATACTTCACCCTGCATGACGGGAAGATGCGTTTGATGAAGAGCATTTCGCAATCGAAGCACGAGAAGAAACAGGTTGAGGCTGTCCACAAACAATTCGTAGGTGCCATGTTCAGTGCTGTGATAAGAGCGAAGAATGACAAGAACGGCGCGGATTTTCTGGACCAAGTCAATAGAATCAATTGCAGCTCAACTGAAATGGAGGGTCGGGACATTGAGGTTCTCCAATCGGAGCAAAAGTCTCACACGGTCAAGACAAGACGGTATAATTCCACCATGAAAGGAGTGATGCCCAGTGGCTTATATGCAATTCAAATGGCGCATAATGTTTTTAAGGGGAGCTCAGCTGTAGTCCTACACGGCGGTGACACGCAGGACCTTTTCCTGAAGGAGGGATTGCAGTCTCAGAAAAGTGTCGTGTGGGGTGAACCAGTGCGAAAATTAAACTGGTTGTCCCTGCTGATTGTTTGTTTGGCATGCCTTTTTCTGCAAATTCCGCTTCACTTTCTCCTGAAGCCGATATCAACCGCATACATTGCCGGACTATGGGCGAAGCATAAGGTTGGGGCAGAAATGGAGCGTTCGCCGATCGAAGTGAGCAGAAATGAAAGAAAGAGATTTCGGCTTTACCCGGAACGCAACAACAATGGATATTTGTACAGAGCAGAAAGCAAAGGCATGGGGATTGATCTTCCCGAACACTATTGATTGCTTCCCTGCCGAAGTCATGGGATAGACGAAAATGTACATACGTATACGATGGGGGTGCCCTAGAACTGCAAAACGTATCGTTGCTGTCCCAGTAATAAAGCACAGAAGTCATTTATCTCTTTTGCTGCCCCACGACTGAACTAAGGTGATGGGGATGGTAACTGCCAAATCGTGAAAGATGTCGCCCAAAAAATTAGCATGGCACTCTCTTGTCACACAACCCCCTTGGACCCCTGAATGCAGAACAGAAGAAGGGCGGTAATTCGTGAAAAATATCATCTTTATATTGCTGTGATTCTTCACTGAAGGCACAACTAATAACAAAACGTTAGGTCGTCGAGGGGATGTTAGGAAGCGATTGGTTTTCGGCATTTTCTCCGCAAAAAAACAAGGGCACCGTGTTGATGCATAGAAACATGGTAAAATCGTGAAACGGGCGATTTAATTAGACGGGGTGTTTCGTCAATGGACATGTTCTAGTTGTGAGAAACGGGCACAATAACCCGAAGACGTCGGCTTGGGCCATTTGTACTCGATTCAGTTGAGTGTGTGTAGAAGTTGATCGGATGTTGTGGGTTTTCCTCCTTTCTCAACTGCTGTACCCCAAGGGTACGGTATGTGAAACCCCTCTATGCTAGTTGCGTGCATGAAATAAACTTGCCTTCACAAGCTGGTATGTGTCACAAATAATTGCTTCGCTGTAGTCATTATTCCATATTCTGTGGCGAACTGTGACCGACAAGTACCCTTGGTACAGTACCCTTGTAACATGCGCTTTCATCTCACCCGTTCAGGAATACTCTGTAGTTTGTTGATAGACATACTGTAGTTTCTAGTAGAAACTACAGTGAACCCTCCCCATACTGTAGAAAGTTTCTACAGTATGCTAGTGTAATGGATGGAAAACCTTATATCTTAGGAGTGATTTCATCAC
>NW_005179094.1:27215-78264 GCF_000350225.1 Chondrus crispus | reverse complement strand
AAAACACTCTAGATATATTAAGCTTGTCTGTAAAGTCACGAAAACGCGTGTTTTGGCGGCGAGTTTGCTCGGATTTTCTCTCAACCCAAAAATTTTCAAGCAAGGCGTTTGGCAAAACTCACAGCATACCGAAACGGAAAACTCGGGACATCAGGAGGCGGCCACTGTTCGCCACTGTTCGCAGCTGTAGAGAAACGCAAGTGATTGACAATCACATGTGATTACAACGGACACACGTGGACGAGTTGGGATACGTTGACAGAGAGAACACGTGTGGAGCTAGCTTCTGATAATCACAGAGAAGCAGACACACGATTGGACAGCATGCAATTGGGAGTAATCGCCCCCCCCCCGCCCCCTGCGTACTCCCTCGCGCCCCACGTAAGGGGAGATGCAAGATGCAAGTGTGGCGGGAGACTGCTGGTTCCGTGCGCGACGCGGGCCGGTACGTGGGGGATTGCGAAGCGGCTTGCGCAACGTGGACGGGCAGCGTACAACATGGTGGCGCATGTGAGAGCGCCGGGCGAATGCGCAGACGGCTTGGACTTCCCGGTGACGACGGTGGAGAGTGGGCGCCCGCTCGCCACTGAAACACCGCTGTGAATGGTTGTGCGGCGCGTGCCCCGGGACGAGGGCGGTGCTCAGTGTGGGTCTGGTGGGGAGACTGCCGCGCAGAAGCCTGCGAGGAAGGCGGGTGGTGACGGCTGTGGCGACTCGTTCCACGTTGCCGGGGAGGGGGGGGCCCGTGGTCAAAGTGGTGGGTTTATTAGGAAGGAGAGACGCAAACACCTCTTCTCTATGCTACATTGACGAGGCACACCGCGCGCTCTCTCGCGCTCACGGGTCGCCCCTCCTCCTCTGGCTGAGGGAGGATCCAAAGCCAATGGGCTTCCTCCTGCAGTTTGGGCAGATGGAGCACAAGTTGTATGCACCGGACCTTTCCATGCGGTACATGCAGATGCCACCGCACTG
Organism: Chondrus crispus; assembly: GCF_000350225.1. Lineage (NCBI taxonomy): Eukaryota > Rhodophyta > Florideophyceae > Gigartinales > Gigartinaceae > Chondrus > Chondrus crispus. The sequence goes on along the minus strand of NW_005179094.1, from coordinate 77,292 downwards.
GCGAATGTTCCCGTACAGCATGATCTGCCGCGTGCAGTAGATGAGCTGGTGCGCGTCCTCGCCGCCGCCGCACTTGAGGCACAGCCCCGATTCCTCGTGGTAGATCTCGTCGCCGTACAGTTGCGGCATTGTCGCGGACAGTTGCGAAAGTACGCCAAGAACTGCAGGACGTTGTCGGCGCGTTGCGTGGGGGAGAAGCTCATGCGGGGGGGCGGAGGGCCGCACTGCTACAAATAGAAATAGCGCTGCGCGCGACCGTTGTGGAGGACACTTCTGTACGAGGAGCATGCGGGGCAGCGCAAACTGATCTCTCCGGTCGGCGAAATGGTTGGTAAGCCGGCTCGCCGAGCGCATGCCATTTTGATGTGCGTCCACGTGCCATAGGCCGGACGGCGCACTTGAAACGAGTCGCTGCCCATCCGGAGCAACACAGAAGGGTGCGTGAAGGTCAGACCTACGCGACTGCGGCACACGGTCCACCGCAGTGGACAGAGCGCTCTTGAAAAGGGCGCGCGCGGCGAATCAAGTGGTTTGAGGAGGGGGAAGGCGGCTTCTGCGAACTGTGAGGGGAGAAGAGGCGCTGGGAGAGGGGAAGTTGGGAGGCGTTGTGGGGCATATCGCTTATCGTTTAGCTGCAGCGCTGGAGATGCTCTAAGAGCATCTCCAGCGCTGCAGCTAAATCTATTCCAATTAGGACGCGTGTCAGTTTTCTAGCTGGTCGCTGTCTTTGGGCACCCCATGTTCTCTTGTGAGCGGAATTTGTCGGACGGGCGTCCGACTAGAAAAGGTGCAATTAATTGGTTGATTTCAGGTATTCAATGGCCTCGCTCTGGCTTTGCGGAGCCACTCACTCTGTTTTTCGCGCCCACATGTAGTTGCTAGCTGTCTTCCCGCCACCCCAGGTGTTTCTACTGTGAGATTTAATCAGAATTAATGGTCGCGCGCCCTAATCAGCTTGTGACGAGCTCGTGGCAATCATCGCTTTGGGATATATCTCGTTGCAAATCGGCCTGATTTGCCACGAGAAAAACTCCAAACGCCGATTTAGAATTCGATCTACGATGCAATTTGCGTTCTTGTGTCGCGGTGGAGACCAAACTTTACCCTGATTTGGTAAATATCATATTTGGACCGAATTTGCTGCCGCGGTGGAGATGCTCTTACACTTTGTGTTTTATCGACGATATCGTTCATTCAAGGATTGGATGCCCTCTTCCGAAACGAGCTTGTTTGTACATGTTTGTTACCATGCCATTGTGCTGTACAGCAATCAGATCCGTGGACGTGGGAGCTAGTAGCTGCCATATTGCAAACTGTGATTGGGAAGAGAGGGTTGGGAGAGTGGAAGCGCGACTGCGAACTGGAAAACGGAGGTGTGTCGAACAGATCAGTTTGCCGCCTCACTTGACCGCCTCTCAAGAATTTTCCAATGTGATTATAGAGGACGATGGACAGCGATGTTGTATGATGGTAAACCCGCTGTTTCTGCCCGGTACATGTGCTGCTGGTGTTCGCAGCGAGGGCGAGGCCAGCTGCAGAGCTATACTCTTCAAAGTGCTGAGCTATACTCTTCAAAGGGGTACACGTTTTCCTCTCCCGTGAGGGTAATTCGATCGAGTCAGCAGAAAGTAATCTAGGATGCATGGCCCCTCTTCGATTGCCCTGAAGGAGGCCGGGATTCAGCTGGAATTGTGAGCATCTCACTAATGTTCACGCTGTGTCTTAGTAGAAGCGTGCCGCATTCGCAAGTTTAAGCCCCGAGTCGGGCAGTGCGGGTGAGAAGCTTGAAGTACTGTACCTGTATCGTAGTAGGGTGTAGGGTTTAAGTTAGTGTAGCGGGGGCCTTGCGAAAGAGCTGGAAGAGAAAGACAGTGGTTACTTTCAAGCATTCTCATAATAGAGTACTACAGTGATCGCTGTGCATTCAGGCAGGTACAGTAGCAATTGTTCGGGGCAATACCGTGAAGAGACGGTGCGATTGCGAAGGCACTGTTGTTGCATTCGCAACAATAGTCATTGAATGAAGCATATGAAGAGTGTGAAGGGATGACGAGAGATTAACCCTTTTGCAGAGCAGAGAAGAAGACAACCACTAGTGATATCCACAGATCTTCAGAGCTGTGGGCAGTGCTGTGGCGATGCAGAAAGCGGCTGCAAAATTTCAGTACAGATGGTTGGTACCGCCACCAGTGATTTGGGGGGCATAGGGACATCGCCTTCAATCGGTATGCGTCTGCTGCTGTGACGAAAATCTCGACACAGTCTCATCTCTATGACATGGAGCAGCAATGCACTCGTTCCTCTCACAGATTCAAGCACCGTCGAACCACCGCCACCAAAAGGCATTCACTCATTATGCATTTAACCCAATCAAAATGTCTCCGGTTGAGCTCAAACTAAACTAAACTATTCTTGACTCCTTCGACAAGGTTTTGCCCTATAATTCTGTAACGGCACTGGAGCGCAGGTGGAAGACGTTTCATGGGTGCAAACGGCACTCGAAAAAGGCTGTGGCGTTTCTACACAACGTCTGCATGCATCAATTCCAGCCGCCATGGGCCGCATAGTGCCAGTGTAGTGTATTCCACCAGCCGGTTTACGTATACAAAAAAATCGCGACACCACAGAAAATCGCTCCCCAATAAAATGGCCACCTGTTATTCTAGCGCAAACATATGTAGGTCTGTCGCAAACAGGCTGCCTATGATAGAGGCAGGCAAATCGGACAATGCGCATTGCTTATATCTAACAACTAAACAGTAGCTCGGATCCCTGATAGGGGGGGGGCAAAGAGAAGGGCCCAGCCCGGGATCGGTAAATGGTGGTAGAGACTTGTAAAGGCGACTGCTCGACGAGTTCTGAGGGGTGTTTAGATACACCTGGTCCGATGGGTCGTAAATCCAATGATCGTAGAGTGCCTTGTACACCTTATACCCTTGATAAGCTCTTCGACGGGGACGTCGCAACGTAGCCCGTCGGGAAAGAATAAAACGTAGCAGCGCTACACCGTCGTACTGCCCGATGGCAAAGTACCAACAACGGATCGGTCGCAACCAGATTCCGATGGAACCAACACTGAGAAAAGCACCACTGCTGCACCAACACAGACGCCCGATGGCTAATGACGTCACGTTGCGGATCGCAATCCTACAAGGTGCGACCAACTCAAGATTAAGGGAAATTAGGATAGGGAAATAAAGGAAAATTTGTAAGGAAAAAGGGGACCGCCGAGCGCAAAGGATAAAGTAATCTGTAGTTAAAGGGAATGTCTTGTAAAAGACGGACTTCAACCAAGGCGATATCAGACTCTGGCAACTCGGGTTACCTTTACTGACTTCGTCGTCAGAGGGCTAAGGTATATATCGCCCCGCCGGAGCCACTACAGTAGCTCGCGGCGCTAGATCCTAGATCTAATCTAATGTCAGCAAAATTAATGCCAACTAATTACCTAAATAAAATAAAATAATTAAAAATTAAAACTGTGCAATTATTCACACGTGTGTCCCCCAACCCGGACCACTTTTCATATCCAAATATTTTCCTTTCTTTTCACACCCCTTTTCAGGTGCGTATTACACTACAGTGTGTCGAGGCAGGACGCAAAGTTGGAGTCCGAGTACGCATCGAGGGGTCGGGGGACGTGGCATTTGTGTATGTGATGCCGTGTGCCGGGGTGTGCCGAAGGTAGCGCAGGACTCGCTGTACTGCGTGCCAGTGTCGTTGGCAGTGGTCGTGTGAGTACCGGCCGAGGAGGCCTTTGACGAAGGACAGGTCGGGGCGGGTGCTGTCGGCAAGGTAGCGGAGGCAACCGACAGTGGCCGAGTAGGGGGTGGTGGAGGGGAGTTTGGCCTCGTCGGGTTTGCGGGCAGAGATGACAGTAGTGTCGCAGGGAGTGGGGCTGGGGTTGCAGGTCTCCATATTGAACCTCTTGAGTATGTCTATAATGAAGGCGGGTTGGCTGATCGAGATGGAGGTGGATGTGCGGTCCACTTTCCATCGGAGGAGATGCCTGACCGGCCCGAGGTTTTTGACCGTGTAGCGTGAGGCGAGTTTCGCGCGAGTGGAGTTAAGGAGGGGGCGATGACTGCTGACGGCAAGAAAGTCATCGATGGTTATGACAAATAGGACGAAGTGGGAACTGCGTTCATTGCGGAGCAGAAAGGTGCAGCTGTCACTGGTGAGGCGTGTGAAGTTGCAGAGTTTTAGGGTACTGGCGAGGCCTGAGGTGAATATTTTGCAGGCCTGTTTGGTGCCATATATGTTGCCGGTGAGTACTCCGACATGTCCTAGGTGTTTATGTGACCCGTCAAATTGGGGTGGCTGATGGACGTAGATTGTCTCTTCAGGGCCGAGTAGTTCGTGTAGGAAGGCTGATTCGAGGTCCCCGTGTTCTGCAATGAGGGGGGTTCCGGCGGTGAGGGCAAGGGCGCAGCGGACGGCGTCTCGGTCCGCGACAGGGCTGGATATGTTATCAAGGTCATAGTGGACGTGCGGGATCTGCTTGTCACCCCGGGCTGTACATCTGGTTTTGCAGGAGATGATGTTGCCAGATTCATCACGTTTGGGGCGTAGTGTGAATTTTATGGGGAGCAATGTGGCATCTGGTGGGAGGGATGATTTGGGAATGTATAAGAGGGTGCCATGTTTCTCCAAGCTTTGAAGCTCAGAGTTCCAGGATTCTTCCCAGAAATGGGAGTCTGGTGCACGTCGTGCGGCGCGGAGAGAGCTTGGGTTGGTCGCCGCTTCGCCGTGTTCGGTGTTGGGGTTGAGGGTGTTGAGGCAGAATGTGGGCATGGCGATGAGCGGTTCGATGTGATCATCGGTTGTGATACAGTGTTGATTGTGGTTGAGGAGAACCGGTGGGGCGTGTGATTTGACGCGTGGGGGGAGGCCGGGGCGCGATTGTGTTGATACAGGGTCGCGGCTGGGGTCAAAGGGGATAAAGTCTGACGCACGACATCGGCCGGTTTTTTGTGGTGGTGTTCCAGGTGGCATAGTGGGTTGGGTCTGTACGGTAGAGGTAGCGGTGCAGGTGGGAGCGAGCCTGCAGTTTGGATTTCGGTGCAGGGTCTGTCACATAGCCGTATTGGCCGAAGGAGAGGAGTGTATTGATGGTGACTGGTGTGCGGGACCACCGTCTTTGTGGGAGTTGCTTGTGGGAGCAGTGGGGGTATGGTTGTATTTGTCGATATAGTCCCGGGCGGCGTGTTCCCAAAATTGGGGGGCATGGCCGAGGAGGCCAGGGCAGCTCTGACATTGTCGAATATTGTGCGATTGGCACGTTCGGCTAGGGAATTTTCTTGGGGAGTGTGAGGGATAGTGGTGTGGAGGGTAATGTGTTGGTTGTCGTAGTATGCACGGAGTTCATGGGAGATATACTCCTTGGCATTGTCACTGGTTACATGTCGTACGGTATGGCCCGCGAGGGGCTTGACCGATGTGAGGAATTTTTTGACATTGAGTGCGGCGAGGGTGCGGGTCGGGTGGAAGGAGGCAAACAGCTTGCGGCTTCCTTCATCGATAAAGGTGATCATGTACCGGTTGTTATCGAGGGAGAGAGGGGTGATGGGGCCACACATGTCGGTGTGCAGGTGTGTGACAGGGGCTGCGGCGCGTGGGTGACCATGGAATGGAGAGCGGGATTTCTTTCCCACGAGGCAGCCCGTGCATGTGAGGCGAGGAGGGGGGGATTTTAAGGAGGGGGGAAGGCCGGTGGCAAGATTGTGCATGGCCATATGGTGAAGTTTTTGGGGATGTATGTGGCCTAGTTTGAGGTGGAATTGCTGGTATGTGGAGTCGGAAGGAGAGGGGGGTGCAGTAAGGGGGGGTGAGGAGGGTGTGCGCGGTTTAAGGGATGTTTTTGACGAGGGGGGAGAGGGGGTGATAGTCGGGAGTGCTGTCGTAATGGAGGGAGAGTGGGATAGCGGGGTGTGTTTGGGGGGATGGGCGCTGTGATACAACGACCGGCCCGCTCGTTGGTCTACAGTACAGACGGCCGTGACGGTGCACACGTGGGCGGGTGTGCCCACGTGTAGGGAGCGCGCGCGTGCCGAGCGGTCGTAATCTGGCGTACGTGTACAGTAGTGCACGTGTCGGCCAAGCGGTAGTCTGCTAGTATTACGCGTGTACGCTAGCACACGTGGCATCCGTGCGGTAGTCTGTAAGCAGCGCGTGTGTACAGTAGTACACACGTGTAGCTGCAGCGTCCGCGCGGTAATTAGGAATTGAGGCGCTAGTTTTTTTATGGCGTACAGTACCTGGTACGCACTAGGCGGCAGGTACTGTATACTGGGACAGGTGTCCGAAGCGTCCCTCTGAGGGGTTAAGACCTGACACCTGTCCCCACCAGTAAACTGGGGCAAGCTCGCCCCTGTCCCTTTCGCGCCTATATACGTCCGTTTCGGTTGTCTATCGCGGGCGCTGGCTTCTAACCCGTTACCGGTCGCTCCCGTTCACGCACCACGGGGCGACTGCGCGTAACCGGCCAGTGAGCCCCTCCCTTTTCGCGAGCTCGTCCGATCGGTTCAATTAGCGCGTCGCGTCCACGCCGCGTGCTCCCTCGCTAAAGCCTCTGCCTCTCACCCAACCCAGGGCGGAGAGGAGTTATACCACATTTTGGTACTCTTGTGGAGGGGATAGCTCTAGAGGTTGAGCCGCACGCGTAGTCGCTCGATCGCGTGCAGAACCGTACGGACGGAAAAGGATGAGAAATCACCGCGTCGATCGCGAAGCGTATTCGACGATGATCCGACCGGAAGAAGGGGGAGACTCCGCCTCCGGGCGTCTCAACACCCGCAGTGGCAGTGGCGCACCGCGCCCCCTGGTGGAGAACCCGGAAGCCTTGCTGCGACCACCACCGCGACCGGGCCGCACGCAAGCGTCCGCATCGGATGTTACGCCGGCCGTGTCGGCAGGCACTGAGAATCGCGTCTCATGGATGGTCGACGCGATTCAGCCGCGCATCCAGGCCTGGGTCGAGGATTTCCTCGTTACGAAACTCCCCCAGGTAGCGCGCGTATGCCTCGACCAAACGGTGCCCACGCTCGTGGACGCGCACATACGCAGCGCGATACCACCGCTTTTGGACGAACTTCTACCCGCTCAAGTCCAATGCGAAGTGGTGACTGCGCTCACCACTGTGGATGAAGAATCCCCGTCCGGTACGGCTCTAAAGGGAGCGATCAGCTCCGCCGTGGCCAATCGTCTGGCCACGACCTTTCTCGCCGAAGCAGGAGTCGACGCGCACGCGCAGCGCGACTCAACCGCTCCGGATTTTACGCTACCGCACGCTGAACCGATCGGCGCCGCACCAGGGATCGGTATAATGGCCCCTCACCCGGAGGGTAAGACCATTTACCTCCCACTAATTTATGGTGCTATAGGAGGGCCCACAGAAAATGGCCCTCCCGTACTCGCCGATACGGCTGGCCCCCGCGGGACAGAAAACCGCCCGGGGCGCGTCGCGACAGAAAAGCGACAGCCGTATCGGTCGAGCAGAAGAAGCGCACCCGGCGCTCAAGGATATAACTCGGAGGGTACAGATATCCCCTCCGAGGAAGAAGACCCAAGACGTCTCCACCGGGCGACGCGCAAGAACCACGACGGACGCTACGCACGATACCGCGATGCCGGAGGGGTCGGTTACCCCTCCGGTTATAACCGCGAAGGACGCTATACGCGATACCGCGATGCCGGAGGAGGTGGATACCCCTCCGATGACGAGGACACCGAGTCGGACGAATCGCGCAGAAGCGACCGCAGAGGTCGCAATGCGCGCGACCGACGTCGGTTCCGGCGAGGAGACTCCGACCTGGACGGCCACTGTAGCCCCGGCGGCGGAGGAGACCGCCATCGCAGGGGCAGAGACCGCCGGTCTGCCCCGAGGCGGGATCCGAAACGGTTGCCGGTGATCAGGCCGCTGAACGACCTGTTCACCAAGGCCGTCGACTACCGCACGTATAGGCTGTGTAGCATAAACACCCCCAGCGATAGGGGTGTATGCACAGTTCGACCGAGACCCGTCCGATCGGGAAGACGGGGGGGTGAAGCAGGACACCAGCTAACGGCACCGGGCAGCGGGCCCGGGTTGAGTGTTAGAGCGGGAACGGGGAGGACGCCGGTACGCGCGAGCGGTTCAACGCCTCCACGCCCCGGCGCGGTGCTGGGTAACGATCCAGTACCGACAGGCAGAGGCGGAGCCGACTCGTGGGCGTACCGCGCGCGTCCTCAACCCGCGCTCGGTGCCGTTAGCTGGTGTCCTGCTTCACCCCCCCCCCCCGTCTTCCCGATCGGACGGGGTCTCGGTCGAACTGTGCATACACCCCTATCGCTGGGGGTGTTTATGCTACAGTGGTCTCACGACCTAGAAGACCCTGGAGTCCGACCTCCGAGAAGACTTCCGCTTCCCTCTGCGGACCGATCGCGTCGAGACTAGCCAAGAGTTTGAGCCCTCGATCCGCTCCGAAGCGGCGGATCTGAGTCCGGCCGCTGTGCAGTCCCCATCCGCCCCGTCAGGCGACGGCGACGCAGGTCCTCGTGACCGCGAACCGTCGCTCGGATCCTCCGAGGAAAGAGCGGCGGCGATGTTCGAACGCATAGCCGAATACATCGAGGAAGTCCGTACTTCCCTTCGGATCGGTGTATCGGACCATGTATACACTCGATGTATGGCCGAACTCCGCTCCCTGCGTGAAGGGAGGTTCGATAGAGTGACGCAGTCCTTAGAGAATCTCCGAGCACTGATCGACGAGTTACACTCGCGGATAGTGCTCGTCGAAGACTCCCGTTTCGCCTCGCCCGGACCGTCCGGGCAAGGTCGCCCTGAGAAGCCAACCTCGGTGAGACGACCCGAGGACCAAACCTCTCCGTCCGCAGAGCAATTGGGTGCGTTCGCGCACCTCTCCGCTGAGCTCGACGCCACTCGTCGGCGTGCTCGGGACATGGAACGTACCATGGCCGAAAGGCTACCCGGTGCTCCCTCGAGAGGGCCCGGTGGTACCGTACTTCCGAGCGCCGCCGCCCCCGAAGGTTGGCGTCCGACTGGTGCCGCTACCAGTCGGACTGCAGAAGGAAGCCGTCCTCCGATAGACGCGAACTTCGCGTCTGAGACCCAAGCCTTTCCGCCTATCGCCGAAAGTAGGCGGCAAGTGGACTGCGTATCGTACGCAGACGAACAGGACCGCGGAGGAGCCGCCCGCGGATCCGGAGAACCGATGTTCTCCGTGGATCCCCGCTTGGGCGGCTACCCGCTGGCGAGTTACGCCGAGCATCCAGGTCCGATAGACGTCCGTACGCTACCGTTTACCTCCATCGGCACGATGGGTCCCGCTGAACCCGGGCTCGAGCCGGTACATACGATGATCCAAGAGTTCAGCGCTGTTGCTGACTATCGTATGTACCGCTTGGATAACACCTCGAGGCTCGTTACCTCGGGTGACGCGGGACGGATCGCGAAGTACGTCCATCGCTGTCCTGGGATCCGTCCAACGATGCGCAGCTTCGACGGTACCGACCCGATCCAGCTGCTGCCGTTCTTGAAGGATATCCGAATCACCTTCAACTCGCAACACCTGACCGAAAGTGTTGCGGTACGAGTCTTCGCGCACTTCCTCGAGCGCGACGCGGAGCGCCTGTATACGAGTTATACGATGCGTGGCCTCCGCGCCGGCCAGCTCCATGACGACGTGAGCTGGCCGGGGCTCGTGAATCAATTCTTGAAACGCTACCTCACGTACGACGTGTTAGGTGAAGCGTACGACGATGTCGCTACGGCGCGACAGCAATCGCATGAGACGGGAAGACCGTTTGCTGACCGACTCGAGACTGCCGCGTTCCGATGCACGGCAGTCTTCTCCGGACAGTCCCTTGCGCACTACTTCGTGCGGGGACTTGCACCGGCAACCCGTGCCGCAGTATCTGAAACTGTGCAAAGGCTGCCAGGCAGTCAGAAGACCGATCTTACGACCATCCGCCGTTTCGCCACGGCGAAAGGTACAACGTACCGCGCTCGGCGCAGTTTACCTCTGCCGGATTCGAAACCGGCAGGGAAGGCTGGCAGGACTACGAAGTCCGCCGCGACAAGTTCGCCCGCCTCGACCCTCCTTATCGGGGAGGATGAGTGGCAGGCCGACCCTGTCCTCATTACGCAAGGAGCTGGGCCTGTGGGGGCACGAACCCCCCCACCGATGTCGACCGGAACGACATCGAGTTACGCGACCCCCTTCGCGGCCACTCCAAGAGTGGCAAGGGGTACGGGCCCCCGGGTCGCAGAGCTCGACATATCGAACCGAGATGCAGGAGGCGGAGCGCCTCGCGTACCCCTCCTCACCGATGAGGAGGTGCGGCACGCGGCGACCTTCGCCTCAACGGACGGTAGCGCGTACGTGTGCTGTCTATGCCGTACGTACGGGCTTGCCATGTACGCGTGTCCGTTCCTGTCGCCGGAACAACGAATGTTTACATCGTACAGGAACTACCGCTACCAGATGGAGACGCGCCCTGGTGCGCGTAATCTCCTCCGGCAAGCGGCAGGCGAGGGCCGTCCCCCGCGTCAAGGTTTCCCGAACCGATCGGGTGGGGGCGCACGCTTCGCCCCCCGTGGAGGCGGGTACCGTCGCAACGAAGTCGATCGTCGGGATCGACCCGCCTACCGGCAGGCGGACACAAGGTACCCCCGACAAGGAGAAAGAGGGGACCGAGACCGTTCTCGGCTACCCCAACAGGTACAAAATGCGATAATGTACCTGCAAGACTGGGTACAGGATCCGTACCCTCTACCCACGGAGGGTCACGAAGGAGAGCCGACTCGCTTCGTCCCCCATATCCTGCGACGACCGGACGCCGCAGGTCAAGGCCTGGAGGTACCCGAGTACTTCGCCAAGGCCGCCGAGCCGCAGTGAGGGAATCGTCCCGACCCGGCCGGCTACCCGAAGAAGACCTGGCCGTCGATAGCCAGGAGGTTAGCTTCGATAGCACGGGTAGTTCGAAAAAAGGGTAAAGACGGTTACGTACACGCGGTCGCGTGAGCTGTCTTTTCCCCAAGAACTAGACCAGACCCCGCGTGCTCGCCAAGGACACGGGGGGTATTGTCCAATAATACATCCCCCGCTGCCGGAGGCGAGCACGGGAGCTCCTGTAATGCCGATACAGGAGGGAGCGCACGTCGAGGCCTCCGAAGGCCCGACGTTAGGAGGACAAGACACCGGGACAGCCGACGTCCCGGTGAGGCGTAACAATGGTGACGGGGGCAACGACGACCGAAAAGGCTCGGTCGACCCCCTGACTCCCGCGAGCCCAAGGTCGCCGGAGAAGGGTCCGTGTTGTACGGACTCGAATAATCCGGGGGGCGTCACTGATCCGCGGACGCCCCAAGAAAGGGGGAGAAGGAAACGCAAGCGGGGCCAGCACCGAAATCGAAGGCCCCGGCGGAACTACCTCACCGATAAGGCCGCCAAGAAGGTTGTCGACGGCGTCATTTGCCTTATGACGTCGAAGATTTACAACGTCCTCGGCTCGATAGCCACAGAGGGAAATGCATTTAAACCCTGCACGATCGCCGTTGATACGTGCTCGGGGTATAATCTGGTGAGGAAGGCCGACCTTCCCCCGATTGGACGCGTTACGTCGTGCACGACGCACCTCTGCCACGACTGGTAGGCGCAAATAGCAACCCCCTCAAGTTTTCGGCCGTCGTCCGCCTGGCCGTGCGGTTGAGGAACACGGTGTTCCGAATTCCGTTCGTAGTCGCGGACCAGCTCGCCGTGCCAGTCCTCCTCGGCACGACCTTCATCGATACGCACGTGCGATGTATCGACATCGAAGCTCAACGAATGGAGCTACGCCAAGGCGATTCCGTCGCCGTCGTCGACGGAAAGGGGGAGTCGACTCCCCCTACCAGGCGACACGGGCGACACACGGGTCGGCCAGACGTACGCGAGGAGGCCCCACAAGCGATCCGAATCGCCCGCTGGGTTACCATCCGCGCTATGTCACAAGCCTGCGTGCGTGTGACAACCGCGGGGAGGGGCCTCGTGTTCCTGGAACCCAGGACCTCACTCCAACACCGACACGGAGTGAGGCTGACGAATGGCGTCGCGGAGGTCCTACCGAATCAGACCTTCGACGTCATCGTCGCGAATTTCTCACGACGAGAAAGCAGGCTTCCGAAGCACAACGTCGTGGGATACGCGAAGCGCAACCCACTCGCGATCCTCACTCCCGAACGTAAGGTCGCCGAGGGGATCGTGCACGCGCTACACCTGACCGACTTGACCGATCAAGTCGGTGGGGAAGGAGTTGGCCGATCCAACTCCGACGATAAGACCGCCGCCGGGGGCAGGGGGGTCGACCCGGACGAACGGTCACCTTTATGCCAACCGACGGCGAGGGGTACTGTACTCCCCCAGCAAAAGGATCCCGAAAATCCACCGATGGATTGGGAAAAAGAGATCGACCTGTCATACATCGACGATGACAAGCTCCGTGGCCACGTACTCGAAATGCTCCGTAAGCACTCGAGTCTGTGGAGCGGTGCGCTTGGAACGATCCAAGCCACGGAGCACCGCATTCCCCTCGAACCGGGAACGAAACCGATTCGTTCTATGCCCTATTGGAATGGCCCGGCCATGCGCGAAATGGTCGCGAAGGAGGTCAGCAAGATGTTGAACGCAGGGGTTATCGAACCCGCGAGCACCGAGTGGGCATCCCCCGTGGTGCTCGTACAGAAGAAAGACGGCTCTCTTCGGTTCCGCGTGGACTACCGGCGTCTCAACGCGAAGACCGCAGCGGATTCGTATCCGCTGCCACGGATGGAGGACTGCATCGACTCGTTAGGAGATGCAGCCGTCTTCACCACGTTAGACTGCAATTCCGGTTATTGGCAGATCCCGGTCGCTCCGGAAGACCGGGATAAGACCACGTTTACGACGCACATGGGCACGTTTCGCCACTTGCGCATGCCGTTTGGGCTCAAAGGGGCACCGGCCACCTTCTAACGTGCGCTCGACATAATAATCTCCGGAGTCCGCTGGCAAATATGCCTCGTCTATCTCGACGACGTGATCGTGTTCTCCCGTACGCACGGAGAACACGCGAGGCATCTCGATACCGTATTGAGCTTACTGCGGAGTTCCGGTATCTCCCTTAAACTCAAGCAGTGCAGCTTCTTCCGACCGAAGGTGCACTACCTGGGGCACGTCATCTCCCCAGGCAAGTTGAGCGTGGCCGATACGGCGGCCGACGCTTTCAAGACGTTCACGTTCTCGAGGACGCTGACGCAAGTGCGCTCGTTCCTCGGGGCGTGTAACGTATACCGCCGATTCGTTAAGGGGTTCGCCAAGATTGCGCGTCCTCTGACCGACATGACGCGCAAGGATTCAGATCTCGATTTCTATAACCCCACGGAGCTGCAACTTCAGGCGTTCGAGAACCTTAAGAAGTGCATGATCGCTCCGCCGATCCTCGCGTTGCCCCGGCACGGTTGTCCGTACATGATAGACACCGACGCGAGTGCCTACCAACTCGGCTGCACCTTACTTCAGGAGCACGAAGAGCCGAACGACAGGCGCCCCGTGGGGTATTGGTCGTACTCACTGTCCGATAGTGAACGCAACTACAGCGCTACCGAACGCGAGTGCTTCGCCGTAGTGTGGGCCGTCCGCACACTACGGCCGTACGTCGAAGGCACGAAGTTTACCGTACGGACGGACCATGACGCCCTCCGATGGCTCATGTCCCTCACCGAGAGTTCCTGAAGACTCACCCGGTGGCGGCTACGTCTGGCTGAATACGATTTCACCATTCAGTACCGCCCCGGACGCGTGCATCAGGTGCCCGATGCCCTGTCACGACTCGTGTCGCCGAAGGTCGCCGATGACACTCGCCGCACCGTCGAGGTGGATGACGACATCCCCACTTTCGACGGGGGCACGACAGTTCGAGACGTATCGAACGAGCTCGCGGACCACGCTTGTACCGCGAGCTGTGATCATCAGGCCGTCAATGTGTAGTGCAATGCGCCTGTCGGGCAGAGACCGCGGTCCGATGGTCCAGCAAAAACAACAACAGCAACCAAAAAAAGAAGAACTGCCGATGGCACAGCGCTACGGAGTGTCCGACTCTCTCATCTCCGTTTAAACGAGCTTGCAACTCGTAGTAGATCAGATCCCTGATGGGGGGGGGGGCACAGAGAAATAGCCCGGCCCGGGATCGGTGTGGTAGAGACTTGCGAAGAGAACTGCTCGACGAGTGTGGGGTGGGGCGCGTACGTAGGTACCCCGGTTCGACTGGGTTGTAAGGCCAATACTCGTTGAGCTTCTTCGACACCTTGTAACGCGACAAGGCCTTCGACGGGGGCGTCGCAACGCAGCCCGACGGGATGAAGTGAAAGTAGCAGCGCTACACCAACTGTGTCGCCCGATGGCTGGAAACACCTACACCGGTTCGGTCGTAACCGAGGCCGATGGCACCAACACTGGCTCGTAACACGACGGAGCCCTTCGAGGGAGACGTCGTTGCAACAATCTCCGTCGGAAAATGGGTCAAAGTAGCAGCGCTACGTCAACTGTGTCGCCCGATGGCACAGACACCTACACCGGTTCGGTCGCAACCGAGGCCGATGGCACCAACACAAGATAAGGGAACAATAGGTAGAAGTAGAGATAGAAAAGGATAGGGAAATAAAGGAAAAAGAAATGGGACCCCCGAGCGCTAAAGGATGCCGTAGGCTTAGGTAAAAGGGAGCGTCTTCGTAGAGACGGACTTCAACCAAGGCGACATTCAACTCCGGCAACTCGGGTTGGTTTATTGACTTGTTCGGTCAAAGGGCTAAGTTATATAGAGCCCCGCCGGGGCGAGTACAGTAGCTCCCGGCTCTAGATTCTAGATCTAATTAGTAAATAAATTAAATAATTAAAATAATCGTGCGCTTCGTCGCACACGTGTGTCCCCCAAACCCGGACTACAGTATCAAATTTTTTTCCTTTTTCACTTCCTTTTTTCCCCTATCCGAGACGGGTGTTGCACTACATATCCCCCTTCTGAGCGCTCTCGCGCAGCGGCTTCACTCCCTTGCTTCCCAACTTCTTCCTTTTTCTTCCGACCATCGGTCGCCGCTTGCGTGAGAGTAAGACGATCTCCATGTTTCCTTCATCGGACCCCACTGTCGGACATACCACCCGCGGTCGCCGCGGTGTGGGCTTCTCACACACACCTTCCATCCCTAGCGACCTTCCTTCCATACCACGACTTCCCCCGGACACCAACATTCCTGAACCGGCCTTCCATCCCGATCTCCATCCTTCATCAGCCCCTCGTCGATACCCCTCACTAGCCGAGCGCCAAGGTAAATCCATGCGCGACTATCCCTTACTGTACGTGGCCACTCCTTGGTTTTCCGCCATCGACGTGCGCGACTATCCCTTACTGTACGTGGCCACTCCTTGGTTTTCCGCCATCGACGTGCGCGACGTCACTAGCATCGGGCGCGACTTTGCCGACGGTGCGGGGATGCTGCCGGGTCACCTTCCCCTTCAAGCCATTTCCTCCTACGATTGGCGTGCCCGTGTCGCCGTTCCCCCTTCTATCCTGCGTCGTTCCTCCCCTCGTGGCCGACAAGGCCTATCCCTGCGGTTCATGGAAGCCGTTCTCGACCGTCCCGACCTATCCCTATCCGATGCCCTCATCCCTCCGTCCTTCGGATGTGACACGTGGAAGTTTCGCACGGAGGGGGAGCGTGATTACCTTGACAAACTCCTCAGCTGGACACGGGGTGACCCCGTGCTCGAGACGGACCGCCTGTGGCATAACCAACTGACGGTGACTAACGATGCCATGTCATACACGCGCGCAATCCTCCCCCTCAATTTCCGATATATGAAACGCGGGAACATCCCCTTCTTCCAGCATACGGTCCGATTCGAGCGTAAGATGAGATCGGACACGGGATATTTCCTAGCTTACCAAATGGTTGAGGCGGGGGAAATTGCTCGGTCACACTACCCCAACCGGTACCAGCAACTCCCCTCATGGTGGGGACAATTTGAGGTCTGCCAAGGGTTTTGGGCAGAGCTCGGTCCCAACCTTACCTACTTTGGAAGCCATCTCAATGATCCTCGTCACGGGTTGTGGGTTGTCTTTTTGACGGAGTGATGCGTGAAGGTAGCCGCCACCTTGCTCTGGGAGGCGTACGATTGTTGGCGGCTTTGGTATCTTCCTCCGAAGCTCGTCGAGCTCATGTGCCTTTTGGACTGTACCGTGCCCTTTGGGGGAATCGACACCGACTTCAAACTGCACTCCTTACTCGAAAAGATCCATCAGGTCGACTGGGATGTTGTTCCCCCTATCAACTCATCCCGATCCTTCGCGAGGCGACGCCCGTCCTTTTCTCCCGGTCGAAGTCACAGTGCGGCGGGTGACTTTGCCTGGTTCAACCCTTGGACATCCGCCTTGTGCTCTCCCTCCGAAGCGCGCCTTAGTCGCCAATTCGGCAACCAAGTTCCAACCCCTTACGTAGCTCCCATACGAGCCATAGATCCCCGCGCAGACGACGTTTGCTCCCGACCGTCTGTTCCAGATTCCCCTCTCCCAGCCGCCCCTGCTGCTCCTCCCGCTGTCGATATCCTCTCGGCAGGGCATACCGAAACTCTGTCGGTTAGGGAAGCGTTGTCTTCCCCACCGTCCCCATCAATTCCCAAAAAGAGCGACGGAGCCATTGACATCTACTGCACATTGCTCCGCGCTCATGGCATCGAAGGTGAAGCTCTCCAAGGGGCTTCCCTCGATGATCTGTGAGTCGTTGCTCGACTCGTTACCTCACTCCCGAAGGAAAAATCCTTGGGTGTGCCACCTCACTGACCCGCCGCTCAGAGCGACTTCCCCCATGATCCGCTCTCGGATTATTACCCGTTTGGGGTGACGTCTGGTTATTGACGTCATCCGGTAGCTTTTGGATAATAAAATGAATCACCTGCGTATCCCTCGTTACCTTCACTTTCCTCCTCTTTTTTTGTATGCGTCCCGCCTCTGCGGTCGCATCCCCATTCTGCCATTCCCTTCTCTTTTTTTCTCGTCAGATTTCCCTCCTCCTTCTCACACATTCTCCTTCTGCCATCCTCCTATCACAGCGTGCGTCTCCCATTTTCCTCCTCATTCTCCCAAATTGCCCTTTTTGTGTGAGGCTGTCCTCACACGGTTCTCATAAAAAATATAGTATGGTCGACGCCATACGAGCGACGTCATCCCTCAACTAATATCGCGACGCCACTGTAGACGTCCGTTATCACGGACAACAAAGTGGTAGGGGGGTTTTGAGGTTCAAGAAAAATATGGTTCGTTATCCACCTGCCTGACCCGTTCGGTCGCGCTCGCTTGAGTCGATTATTTCCGCCACCGGGTTCTACTGTACGGTCCCCGTAGTGCCAAACGACAGCGTTGCTTCTCAATGCCCATAGAAAGTTACACCCTCATTGCAGTCTCATATGAGTCGCCCCTTGCCATTTTTTTCATTTGCACCACATGGCGAGATCGTCCCGAGCTTGTCACCATGCGTAATCAATTCAGTCATAGCAGCGGTCTCGTCTACGATTGTTGTCACGGCAGACATGTCGAATTCCTCTCCTCCTTTGTTTGCGTGTGCTGAAAGTGAACTGTTGCGTGCGAATTCCCCTCTGTTCTGCGCATATCAATGTTCTCTCCCTTCCCCTTTTCCTGGTGTAAATTGGGAACCGGAAACCATCCTGCAAATGAACGCGAGACTTACTGCTTCCTTCAAATGGAAATTCGCGATCCACAACTGAGGGGGTGTTTTGCACATGATTTTCACGATCCGTGGAGACCACCTTCACAGACTGTCGTCGACAGCGGAACGTGCGACATTACGTTCTCTCTTTTTTTCTTTTTTCTTCAGCCCGTTAGATCCTTCGAGACAATTCCTGTCGATTTCCCCGTGCAGTAGTTGCGAACTCCCGCAACTCGTCATTTGTCGCCTGCGGCCTGCTTAGTCGTGCAATAAAAATATTAATAGGGGGAGGGATGATGGCGGGATGTGGGGATAAAAACCTCATTCTTTACGTCGTTCGGTTGTCGTGCGACCGAGGCCACTCGTGCCCGCGACCGTCAACAGAAATCTGTGGCCATTGTTCTAATCTCCCTCGCCTCAACACTGCAACAATAAACAGATTCATAAAGGCGTCGGAGCTCGTATCACTTCATGACACTTCTGTCTTTGACGAATACTATCTTCTTCGTACGAGGTGCCACGAAATGTGACCTCCTCGACGGGGTTCTGTTCTCGCGCAGGCTTTAGAGCCTACAGTACCAAATCGTCGATACTTGGTAAAGACCTTGCGAGGGTTACTCGCCATTTGCACACCGTCCTCGTTTTCGGTAGTCGTACTCGTCTTCCTCGCGTGTCCACGAAACATTTGTTCTTCTACACGCGAGCCATCGTTTCCCTTCGGCGAGAGCCGTCCTGCTCTCGCGATCGGATGCTGTACTTTGATGTGTGTCTCATCGATGGTTCCTGCTCATTCCCAGAAGGAAAAATAGTAATAAAGGGAGTCGCGACGCAATTAAAGTTGGGTACAAGGTCGACGGGCATCCTTCACGATTTCCAACACGTCCTTCCGCGACGCGGATCGTACTGTCAGCTTTGTACCCCTCGGGTCTTTCTCTTGATCGTTCTTCGCGCACCTCGGAGTGTCATCCCCCTCGTTCCGGGTCCCGGTTGAGCCCCCTCTTGATCGTAACATGTCGGCTGACCTGCGTCCGTAGTGTGAGGTGGGGTGGGGGGGTCACATCTAGGATGTGACAAAACAAAATAGAAAGCAAACCCAAAACAAAAACACTGACAAAAGAAAAGAGATAAGCGCGATCGGATGACGTTGTCTCGACAGAGGCAACGTTCGTCGTGGTCGCGAACCGTGTGCAGCTCACTTATCCCAAAAAGGCTCAGCGTCCCATGCGCTCGACCGCGTCGCTTTCTCCTTAAAATTAATTGAAAATTCCGAGCGGTGTCCTGTGTTCCACTTGGGCATCGCGACACTTGTCGATATTTGTGGGGTGTTGTTGCGGCGTACTCGGGGAGGTCCCGCGTCTTACGGGGTGGGCCATCCAACAACAACTGCCTGCCCTTCGGACTCTCCCCTCGTATCGTGGTGCGTCTCTTCATCCTCAAGAGGTACGCCTCCCGTTGTCACACACCCTTCATCAACAAAAAACCTTGATCACCCACCTACTACTATTAAGCAAACAGCTCAGCTCTTTCATCAGCTCTGTCCTGATAAGCAGTCGACAAATGTTCTCGAAAAATATCCCTTCTTCGCCTCGCCATCCTCGGGGCCCTGATATTCAACAACTACTTCCATCACATCCCTCCCTTTCCGGTAGCTATCAACCAGCTTCCGACACCAGTGCTTTTCCCAGCTAGGGCCTTCCACCTGGCCTGTTTCAAAGACTGCGAAATGATGCGTAAGATCCTGAAGACTTACCCCTTGGCTTTCCCTGTTCGCCACATCTCGAATTTCAACCAACCCTACACTGTTCATCTGCATCGCATACTTTCTTGCGATGTCAACTTCGCCCGTTCCCCACAGATCCCTCAACACTCCCAGAAGGATCACATCCTGTTTCCTCATTACACACAATGCCCGGTGCATGTCCGCGAAACACGGAGATTCTTCGCTGTCACGTGAGTCCAGAAACTGTAAAGAAGAGCGGAGCATTGCGTAGAGCGATTCATACCCGCCCCTTCCTTTCTGCGCGCCGATTGCCCCGCTCCCTTTAATCTCTTTGATCGTCTTCAGGTACTGCGTCCACAACTTTGGTAGGTCCCCGGTACGAGCCCCTCTTGATTGTTTCACATTGACTCCTGCTACATTCAGAGCCAATGGTAGTCCCGCACACATGGCAAGAATCTCCTCAAACGCCTCTCTCGATATTGGATCTTCTACTTCACCACGCGATGCCTCACTCGCATGAATCAGCATGTCGTACGCATTGCGCCCTTCTCTCGCCTCAAATTTAACTTGCTCCCCCAGATCTATGAGCGTCGGATCCCTTGTAGAGTACAAAACCCTGCTCGCAGGCTCACCATTTCGCACTGCCGTGCTGGCAAGGCTGGACAGTTTTAGCAGAATCCCCTCGTCATTGCTGTTGGGCGACCAGACATCATCGAAGATGAACAGACATCGACGACCTGAAAACCAAGCTTGATCCCCTGTTAGCACCTCTTCCACCTCGGCCAGATTGGACAGCCTGTCCCCTTCTTCACGTCCTCCAGAGATGCAGACAGCATGGCAGAATCGTTGCTTCAGCTCTGCCTCTCTGGCGTCTTGCCTTAGAGTCGAAAAATACCCCCCGTTCGTAAAGCGCGTGTGTAGTGCCTCATCTCCTTCTGGCTCCATCCACGACGTAGGAACACCCGTCGTAGAGTCATGTTCTCCTACGTCTCTTAGCTCCTCCTCGGCCTTGCCCTGAATGGTGAGAATCCCGCGACGCGGGCGTCGGCCGTAACCTTGTCAAAGGCGGAATTGATCTCGAAGATCATCGCCTCTTCAATGTCCTCCTTGGACTTCTCATAGACTTGCTGACGGACCTCTGCGGTGCAGGGTCGTGTCTCTAACGTCTCAAAAATAAAATAAAATAGAACAACACAAAAGCAATCACAAATAAAACAAAAACGAGACCGAACAGTTATGAAGGTAAGAGTGAAGGAGGTGGACTTTCCAGTCTATGTCCCCGTTCTTCCAGCGTTCTTTCCTCGCTTGGCACATCGTTACGCGACTTCCGACCTGAGTATCTCATCACGACGCTCATCCTACTCGTGCGCGCGCTGCGTCTACTTGCGGGTTGGCTGTCTGAAGGCCCTCACCTGGTTCGTTCCATCTCATCATTCTCCTTTTCTCGACCTTCAGGTCGGCTCGCTCTGCCCCGCGCGGATTACCGCACTGACACTGACATGTGAAATTCTTGGTTACCACTATCCTGATTGCGCTTGCGCGATCTGCGCGGGCAAGGATAATCTTTTCCTTCGGAAATACGTGACGGCCGCGCTGCGGTGCAATTGCTCAATGGGCTCCCACGTCGCGTCCTCGGGCGTATAACCGTACCATTCCACCTTCAGAATTAATTTCTCCTCGTCGTAGTCGTGGTCCACGATCTTGTCGATCACATACTCCTGACTCTCAGTTCCTTCTTCCTGCGTGTCCAACTGTCGTTCCCCCTTCCGAAGAGCCAGCGGCTCATCCTCATCTCTGGACTTTCCAAACTCTCGTAGACCTGGAGGTGTCTCCGCTGTCGGCGTTTGACCAACTAAATTATCCTGGTCCCCTGACGTAGGCGCACGGGTGTGAGGACGTTCGTCGTCCTCCCGTACCTCTCCTTCTTCGTTTAGCTCCGGCTCTCCCAAGAACTGTAGCGCTTGAAGTAGGCCAGTTATTGGCGCATAGTCCATCGGGCTTGCGGCTAACTCCACCCTGTCTCGCGATACGCGTTCCTCCTGATCGCCAATGGCAATGACTACCGTATGTTGGTCCGATCTTCTGACCTGATAAGGTCCTGTAGCGACTTGTGCCAGCTTGTGTTTCGGTTCGCTAGCCGTGCCCTGCTCCTTCAGGAGGAACACGTAGGACCCCGGTGGGATCTCGTATTGCGGTTTTCGAAGGCGTACGTCGAAATTTCGATTGTACCGGGCTTGTTCCTTTCGCAAACTCCTATCGGCGCTTCGCATTAGGCTCTCCAACCACGACTGCTATTTCGGGTAGTATGCTCGTGACGAGCTGAAATTCTCCAATGTTGGTTGCGCTTGTAACGCAATGTTTCTCGGCGCCCGAGCTAACACCAGCTCGAAGGGCGCAATGTTCGTAGTTCGATGAACTTGTGTGTTGTAGGCGAACGTCACAGCGTCGCTAAATAAGTCCCAGTCCTTGGGATGCTCTCCAACGTATTTTCGCAACGCGGAAGTCAGCGTGCGGTTAAACCTCTCAACTTGGCCGTTGGCTTGCGGGTGGTACGTAGTCGTGAACACATTGCGTATGCCGAGAATTCGACAGACGTTCTGAAAGAACCGGGCCGTGAACTGTGTTCCATGGTCGGACAGCAGCTTGACCGGCGGTCCGTACACGAATACCCAATGGTGAACGAAGGCTTGTGCGATGTGCGCAGCTGATATCTTTTTCAACGGTACGGTTCGTACCAGTTTCGAGTATCGATCGCTGATCACGAGAATATACCGATTTCCTCGTTTAGTTGTAATTAGCTCGCCGAGGATGTCGATGGCGACAAATTCCAGCGGAGCTTTGGGGGTGAACAGCTTCATTTCCTTCGTGTTTTTTCTTAGCTTCACCCTTTCCCGCGCACATGCGGCGCAATTCTTCGCGACTGCATAGCAGTCTAGGGCCATCGTAGGCCAATAAAAATATCTTCTCAAAGTCTTGTAAAGTTTCCTGCCTCCCGGGTGGCCTGCCAATTTTGCGTAGTGGCTTAACCCTAGGACGCGGTCCCTTAACGATTGTGGTATTACCACTTGTACAAACTCCGCCGCGGTATGGCATAGAGTTCCTTCGAGTTCCTCGGTCTCCGTGCTGAACGTTCTCACCTTTCCGGCGTCCATTTCTTCCTTGATGCGGTTGCAGAAGGGGTCGACGGCTTGCTCGCGAATGAGCTCCTCCGGAGTGACAGCTTGGAATTGATCGAGGCGATCAGGGGCGGTC
The DNA here is from genome assembly GCF_000350225.1 of Chondrus crispus. NCBI lineage: Eukaryota > Rhodophyta > Florideophyceae > Gigartinales > Gigartinaceae > Chondrus > Chondrus crispus. The sequence continues at coordinate 54,586 of NW_005179094.1, read as the reverse complement.
CCCCCTTCCAGAGCGAGGATGTCGTCTGCCGCGTCAAAACTTTCCTCGTCCTCCACTGTACCCTCGGCCGGTTCGGCCATAAAGCATGGGATTTCGTCGTCGATTTCGTCGACGGTTTCTCCTACGGTTTGCAACCTTGACAAAGCGTCCGCCTGGCTGTTAGCCTTTCCCTTTTTGTACTTGATTTCAAAATCGAATTCCGAGAGGCGTAGCCTCCATCGGATTAATCTCCGGCTGGGGTCCGTTACGTTCATCAACCATCTCAATGAGGCATGGTCGGTATGCACAATGAAGTGCTCGCCATATAGATATGGTCTTAAAGTCTGTACGGCCCAATTTACCGCTAGACATTCTTTTTCTGATACAGAATAGTTTCTCTCGGCTGCGGCTAACGTTCTTGAAAAGAACCCGACGGGGTTGCATTGCGCATCCGGGTGTGTTTGAAATAGTGCAGCGCCTATTTGGTAGTCGCTTGCATCGGTATCTACCGAGTGGGGTAGGTCCTTCTTCGGCAGCGCCAACACCGGCGGTGCCAAGATGGCGTCCTTGAGCTTATGAAAAGCTTTCTTGCACGGTTCGTCGAATCCTTCCAACTGGACCGGTTGTCCTTTCTTCAGTAGTTGGTTTAGAGGCTGCGCAATTTTCGCATAATGCGGAACGAACCTGCGGTAGACATTGCAGAGTCCCAGGAAGCTTCTGAGCTGTGTCTGTGTTCGCGGGTACTGCACTTGTTCCAACGCGGCGGTTCGCGCGACATCGACTTCTAGCTTACCTGGGCGGACGACGTGGCCCAGGCACTTGATCTTTTCTACGAAAAATTCGCACTTGCAAAGCTTGAGCTTGACACCTGCCTTTTCCAATACGGAAAGTATTTCATCCACGTGCACGATGTGCTCCTCCCACGACTTGCTAAAAATGATTATGTCGTCTAGATACACCAAACAGCATTTCCAACGGAACGGGGAGAGCACAATGTCCATTGCTCTCTGGAACGTCGATGGCGCGTTGGTTAGCCCGAAGGGCATTCTTGAGAAGCGATACAGACCTGAGTGACACGAAAATGCGGTCTTGTCGCGGTCGCACTCAGGGATAGGCATCTGCCAATATCCCGAGATCGCGTCTAACGCGGAGAAAACCTTGGTGTTACCAAGCGAGTCCCGGCACTCGTCCATGCGCGGCAAAGGGTACGTGTCCTTCACCGTCACTGCGTTCAGCCTGCGGTAGTCTACGCAAAAACGCATTGACCCGTCCGGCTTGGGAACCAGCAACACGGGCGACGGCCATTCTGACTGCGCTGGTTCTATCACTCCTGCCTCTAACATCTTCTGCACTTCTGCATCTTCTACTTCGCGGGCTTTAGGCCCGGCCCGATACGGGGCTTGTGCGATGGGACGAGTCTCCGGGATCAACTCGATCCGATGGACGGTGGTATTAATTTCACCAAGCGTCCCATCCCACATCCTTGAATACTTCTTCAACATCCGACGGAACCGCTCGCGCAGCCGTTCCGGCACGTGGCTCAGGTCGAGGTCCTCCACGTCCGGCGGTGGCGGCTCAATCCTGCGTTGCGGCTTCGTAGATGCCGACGCGGAGAGCCCTGCCGACTGTTCTTCTGGCTGGTCCTCGCGCGCTTGATCCGACGGTTCGCATCTTGTCTCGCCCTTAGGCGTCTTGGGGGAATTAGGAAAATTTTCCTTCTTCCTTTCTTGAATTCCGAGAACTTCACCAATGGTGGTTTTGCTCTCGAGCGCGGCCCTCGGGTGCGGTAATAATTCTGCCACCACTTTGCCTTTTTGCACCCTGACAGGGTACGTCCTAAAATTCGCAACGAGTAAACGAAATGGCCGGTCAGGCTCAACCTGAACGACACCATTCGTGCACGTCAACCCGTGCTTCTCGTATAACGACGAGTACGGCTGAGCCACAACCAAGCCCGCCCTCTTCGAGATGCATTCCACGACGCGTTGCGTCCCTGTCTCGATAGTCGTGGCTCTTGCCACTTTTACCTTAGGGGAAATTCGCTCCCCCTTTCCATCATTCTCGTCCTCTCCCGGGACGAGATTCTTCTTCCCTTTTCTCGTCGAGAACCGCCTAACTATCGGAACCTCCGAAAAATCCGCCAACTCAACCGTTTGCTTCCTTAGATAAATTGCTTCCACAAACGGGTCACAGTAGTCCGCGCCTAGAATTAGCGGGACGGCTATTTTTTCGCATACAATAAACTGGGCTGCGGCCACAAATTTTCCAAGCCTCACAGGCATTCTAATGGTGCCGAGAGTCCGGAGTGGCCTATTGTTCGCGTCTCCAATGTCTTGGGTCGGTCCGTAGGACACTAGAGATTCCATTCCAGCTGGGAGTTCCGATTTTCGCACAAGGTTTGGTCCCGCGCCGGTGTCTAATACGGACAACACCCGGCTCATCAATCCGATTGTGGGTCCAATGTCCTCGTAAACTTTGTAGTTTTTTCGCGCAAGGAGCAGAATCTTCTCGGGACACTCCCTTCGCTTAATCCTGTACCAGGGTCTTCGAACTTCTTCCAGCGGATGATCTCGGGCTCGGCTCAAAATTTTCTTGACTTGAGCTGGCCCTTTGGGCTATCCACCAATCCAACAACCTCCTCCTCGAGGCCTGATTTTTCCTTTAGAGACGGGGAACGGGGCTGAGCCCCGGGCACAGTACGTCGACCCTGTGCCTCTCGCGGCTCATTAGAGATTCACCTCTCTAGTTTTCCTGCTGCTGCGGGGTCCTCCTCACGTCCGACGACGCGGGCCCCGCGGCGGGCCCTCGGAAGGGTTGGTTCGACCTCAGCGTTGAAGCACTCGGCGTGCTCGCCGTCTGCGAATCGAACCAATTCTTGACCTTCAGATAACTCGTCGACGGTATCTCTAATCTCTCCATCGGAGACAACGCCTCATAATTTCCCAAAACTCGGTGCATTTCCCGGAGGGAAAGAATACACGTTGGCGCGGCGTGCCCCTTTTCGTAACAATGATAGCACACCAGTCCGTGCTTCTTGACGGGATATTGCGGCCTAGGTCCTCCGCGGGCCGGCGGCCTTCCTTGATGTTGCGGCCTCCCCATCCAGCGTGGCCTTCGAAACGTCGTACCGTTGTCCTCCATCGGAATGCGCGGTGCCGGCGTGTGGCCGCGCCCCTGGAACGTCATCACGGGGTCCTTGGGCTGTGAAAACGACTCCGTCGTGTATGTGGGCGTCGGTAGAGTTGACGACCCGCTTGCCCCGTAGTCCTCGTGTCCGTAGCCCTCCGATGGCTCAATAAAATTGCCTTCGGCTACCAATGCTCCTTCGTACTGACTTTCGCTATCTCCGTGCGCACCGCGTTCGTCTGACGCGGAGATTGTCTCGGCTAAGTGGAGGGCGCCCTGACTTTTACGGCCGGGATAAGGAGCCCTCGGCTTCTTCCCCGCCCTGAACGTCGACGGCGTCTGAATCGTGACCTTCTTGGTCTTCTTGTCCTTAGCGCGGCTCGCCGAGCCATGCGCCTTCGCGTAATTAGCTAGTCTTAAAAACGAAACGTCCCGATTGTCTTGTATGTATTGAGACACCATTGGCTTAATACTCGATTCGAGTCCTTCAATAAACATCGTCATTTGTTCTTCTATCGAATATACGTTTCCACATCGATTGCTCGCGTCCGTCAGACGGATATAAAATTCCATCTCGTCTTCAGACGGTCTTTGCTGAACTTCTCGCAATGCGAGCACGGCATGGCGGATCGCCTCGTCGGTTGCGAAACTCCTCAACAACCACTGTACGGCCTCCGGCCACACGGAAACCTTCCCGTGGTGGGACCCGGCCGTCTGAGACACCGAAGTGTACTGTCTCAAGGCGATGCCGCTTAGAAATTCGGGCAACAAGCGGATCCCTTGCCCCTCATTCATTTCTTGAGTGTCAAACTCTTGAACTAACTTGGCCGAAAAATCCAACACAAGGACCCCGTCCTCACCTGTGAACGTGTTGTCCTTCTTCACCTTAGGCGGAATATCTCTCCTGATTTTTCGCACGGCGGTCCGCCGGGAACTTGACAAATACGTCTGCAGGTTCCGCAAGCGGTACGTTCGGTCCGAAAGTAATTTCTTGAAGAGGTAGTTGGTCGGATTCAGCTCTCCAACTCCTCCCATCGCGGCCCGCGCCGCTTTGCGACATCTTCGGGCTCCGCGTTCTTGTCTCTCCGCGAGGCGGACGAAGTGATCCCGCCCCGTCTGGAGGTAATTTCTTGCCCTGCGAAATTCCTTTTCCTTCCTCTGAACGATGTTCGGAATCGCTGGCATGGTTCCACGAACCGTCGTCACTATCTTCGGAAAGGCCATTCGACTCGGTCATTGAGTCTTGGTCCTCCGGCTCGTCACTACAGTGACTCTTGCTCCTGCGTCGCAGATTCTTCTTCGAAGTCTTCGACTTGGAGCTCCGCTGTACCGCGGCTTTATCCTTCTTCGATCGACGGTCTCCTTTCGACCCGTTGGGAGCGGCTCTTGCCCGACGACCTGTTCAAGGTCCTTGAGGCGATGAGCGGCGCGGTCAAACTTGTCATCGATACTGGCTCTAAATGTCCTCAAGGACTCCAAAGCTTGATTCGCATCGCGCCTTGCGTCCTTGACTGAAATTTTCAACGAAGCCAGGACCTCCGGCTCCAGACCGTCGGTCGCATGACCTCTCTCCTTCTCCACGAGATCCACTCGAGCCGATAGCTCTCCTAAAACGGCGTGGAACTCGGAGGCTTGCAACTCCAGTTGCTTCCGGACGAGGGCTAATTCAGCCTCGAAATTTTTCGTCATCTCTTGGCGAATCTCCTCGCCCATCTTCTCGAACCTGTAGGATAGATTATCCTTGCCGGCTTCAATCCCCGTCCGGGATTCTTGATCTTCGGGATCCGTGGCCGTGTTAGCCTGGCATCGGGTGCGAGGACCTCGCGGGATCCTCGACGCCCTTGCCGATCCGTTCCTGTTCGCCTCGGGACCGACGTCCCCGGGTGCACTTGTCGACATGGTTCGTTTCCAAAAACGAACCTAACTAAACACAAAGAAAAAAATAGAAAACGCTACCGCACCTGAATAAACTTACGTCGCCGAGAAAACTCCTGTAGTCCGTTTCAGCTTACGCAGTTTCTAGGTCGGGTCTCCTGTACGCAATTCTAGGTCGGGAGACCACTTTTGTAGTGCAATGCGACTGTCGGGCAGAGACCGCGGTCCGATGGTCCAGCAAAAACAACAACAGCAACCAAAAAAAGAAGAACTGCCGATGGCACAGCGCTACGGAGTGTCCGACTCTCCCTTCTCCGTTTAAACGAGCTTGCGGCTCGTAGTAGCTCAGATCCCTGATAGGGGGGGCACAGAGAAATAGCCCGGCCCGGGATCGGCGTGGTAGAGACTTGCGAAGAGAACTGCTCGACGAGTGTGGGGTGGGGCGCGTACGTAGGTACCCCGGTTCGACTGGGTTGTAAGGCCAATACTCGTTGAGCTTCTTCGACACCTTATAACGCGACAAGGCCTTCGACGGGGGCGTCGCAACGCAGCCCGACGGGATGAAATGAAAGTAGCAGCGCTACACCAACTGTGTCGCCCGATGGCTCGAAACACCTACACCGGTTTGGTCGCAACCGAGGCCGATGGCACCAACACTGGCTCGTAACACGACGGAGCCCTTAGAGGGAGACGTCGTTGCAACAATCTCCGTCAGAAAATGGGTCAAAGTAGCAGCGCTACGTCAACTGTGTCGCCCGATGGCACAGACACCGGGAATGAAGGAGGGGAGCCTTATTACAGGCAACAGGAGCCACAGACTCCAGCGACGAAGATAAACGCGTACTCTCACGGGCGTGTACCTTGCGGAGACACAGGAAAAATATAAAGAGGAGGGACTGCGGGTTGAGATTTTTTTCGGGTCGGCACGTCAACCAGGACATCTCATTTCACAACTTCTCAGGTATTTCCTACCCGCTCGATGGAGATTGAGGACAGCCATCGGCGACAGTACGCCCGATCAGGGAAAAGAGGAGGTAAGCGAGGAATCTGAAGAGGTAAAAAGAGCGCATGAAAGGAGGAGGGAAAATTGTAAAGGATAAAGAGGAGGGATTGAAGAGAATGAAATATAGGGGAATCAGGAAAGGGAAAATAGAAAACGCAAAAGAGGAGGAAGTTGGTGAAAAGAGGGGTACGACCGCAGTGACGGTACGCAGGGGACAAGAAAAGAAAAGAGAAAAAGAGGAGGAAGTAGCGAGGTGAAGAGAAGGAGGAAGGAGGTATAAGGGTGCTACCGTGATTATGACGGGGTGGGCATCAATGAGAAAAAGAGGAGGGAACGAAGGGACGAAGGAGCACGCAGGAGAATTCAATTTACGGATCAAAGGCGACATGACGAGGTCGCAAATTCAGCATCACGCAGGCAGGATAGAGATGCGACAAGCTATCACGAGGGAAGTGTCGCGCCCGTCAGCTCAGACGGGAGGGTTGCCAAAGGATTTGCCCTTTGGAAGCGATGACACAAGGCGAGCTAAAACTCGCAGGTCGTCAATCGAGGCTCCTTGCAGAGCCTCTCCCTCAACACCGTGAGCACGGAGTAAGGCAGAGTATACGCTCGTGACGTCGTGGGTATTTTTGGAAATTGTTGGAGATGGGGGGGAAGATATCACTTCCCTTACCGACAATGTTTCGGTGTGGCCTGCCGAGGGAATTTCGACCCCTAGGGGCGCCTTTGACGAGGATGGAGAGGCCACGGCTGCGCGCGGGGAAGCAGGGACAGCCGATCGAGGAGGAATTGGAGAGGAAGGACGGGAGCATACGTGAAGCTCCCGGGGGTCAGATGTGACGATGGGGGTATCGTCGGGAACCGGTGTTTGGTTTCCGAATCGACGGCTCGTTTGAGCTTCCCACGCTGAGCAGAGGGTCGATGACCAGGGGTTGAACCGCACGAAGTCGCCCGCGGCTGGGTGGTCTCGACCAAGGGAGAAAGAGGGACGTTGGCGATTGAAGGATCGAGAGGAGTTTTGCGGAGGGACACAGTCCCAATCCACGCCCTCGATCGTATCGAGGAGGGAGCGTATTTCGCGATTGACATCAGAGCCACCCAGAGGGACGGAGAAGTCCAATAGACGCATTTGTGCTATCAGCTTCGCGGGGAGGTGCCACAGGCGCCAGCAATCATAGGTCTCCCACAAGAGGGTCGCAGGTACTTTGACGCACCACTCTGTGAGGAAGACCACCCATAACCCGTGTTGCGGATCCCGCAGGTAGCTGCCATAGTACGTGAGTATGGGTCTCATTTCGGCCCAAAAGCCTTGACTCACCTCGTACTGGCTCCACCATGAAGGGATGCGCTGGTAACGACTTGCATAATGCTGACGGGAAATCTCGCGCGCCTCTACCATTTGGTAGCCGATGAAGTACCCCGTATCAGACCGAATACGCCGTTCAAAGCGCACGGTGTTCTGAAAGAAGAAAATACCCCCGCGTTTTAAATGACGGAAATTCGAAGGGATAATGGGTTCGGTCCAAAAGATGGCATCGGATGTGACAGAATGTCGGTTTCGCCACAGGCGATCCGCCTCGGCGGCAGGGTCACCAAAGGTGATATTAATGAGATTGTCTAAGTAGAGGCGTTCGCCCTCTGTACGACAACGCCAAGTGTCGCAACCGTATGACGAGGGTATGAGGGTGTCGAAAATGGGGATGGCAAGTCGAGCGAATACGGCCTCCATAAATCGCAGGGAGAGAGTGAGACGGCCCCGTGGGGGAGGATGACGTAGGATGGAAGTTGGAACTGCTATACGGGTTCGCCAGTCAAAGGAGCGGATGGCAAGCACCGGGAGATTACCGGGAAGCATGCCCGCGTCGTCGGCGAATTGGTGTTCGATTTTGGAAACGTCGCGAATACCCACGGAGGAGAACCACTGGGCCGAGGCAAATAAGGAAGGATGTTCGTGCATGATTTGTCCTGTAGCTCTTCGAGCGAGGGGTAGTGGCGGGCTACCCAAGAAGGATGATAACCTGGATGAAAGACCGGGTCGGAGACGTCCGAATCAGGGGGACGTCGGGGTATAGGAGGGAGGTCGACGGAAGCGCGAGACTTGTTCGCAAAGCCGACACTGGTGCGTCGACGGGCAGTATTTTTGCCCGCGAGCTCAGGAGGTGGAGGACACGTGGGATTCGGCTTGTCCTTGCTCATGCGGAGACCGTCGGTCAGGAATGGAAAAGTAGGGGGTCGAGAAGAGAAGAAGGAGTTGGAGATCAAGGAGTGTAGCCGATGTGCAAGGACGCTCAGAAGGGGGATATGTAGCGCAATACGCACCTGGAAAGGGGGGTGAAAAGAAAGGAAAATATTTAGATATGAAAAGTAGTCCGGGTTGAGGGACACACGTGTGAATAATTGCACAGTTTTAATTTTTAATTATTTTATTTTATTTAGTTAATTAGTTGGCATTAATTTTGCTGACACTAGATTAGATCTAGGATCTAGCGCCGCAAGCTACTGTAGTGACTCCGGCGGGGCGATATATACCTTAGCCCTCTGACCACCAAGTCAGTAAAGGTAACCCGAGTTTCCAGAGTTGAATATCGCCTTGGTCGAAGTCCGTCTTTCCCAAGACGCTCCCTTTTACCACAGATTACGTTATCCTTTGCGCTCGGGGGTTCCCTTTTTCTTTTTCCTTCATTTCCCTATTCATTTCTACCTCTATCTCTATCTTTCCCCTAATTGTGTTGGTTCCACTGGAGTTGGTTGCGACCGATCCGGTGTAGGTGTTTTAGCCATCGGGCAACACGTTGTGTAGCGCTGCTAATGTTTCAAGTTCCGTCGGAAGGCTGTTGCAACGACGCCTCCGTCGAAGGTCTTACTGTATAAGACAGAGTTGGTACCACCTACCGCGATTGCGATCGCGCTGGTGAGGGTGTTTTTAGCCATCGGGCAACACGTCGGTAGTAGCGCTGCTACACGGTTACGATCCCGTCGGGTAGTGCTGAGCAAGCCCCCGTAGACGACCTTGAATTATGCCCAAGGTGCTGAAGACGCTCGCCGAGCAATGGCCTTACAACCCAGCGAACCGCAGTTACATGTAGACAAGCCCAACCCGCACTCGCCGAGCACTAAGTCTTCGCAAGTCTCTACCACCATTTTCCTCCCGGGCCGGGCATCTTTCCTTAACCCCGCCGTGTCGGAGTTGAGCTACCGTGGGCCGCAAGCCCACACAAAGGGAAAGGGAGTCTCGAACGCTCCGTGGCGCGTGCCATCGGCAGTGGTTGTTGCTGTTGTTGTTTTTCGTCTTTTTGTTTGACCGTCGGACTGTGTTCGCGGCCTGCCAGGCACATTGCACTACACCTTTCTCGGGATGTGCAATGTTTACCGACGGTTTGTGAAAGGATTCGCGAGGATCGCCGCGCCGCTGAATAAGAAGACCAGCAAGAATCAGCCCTACGAGTTCGAGATGTTAACCGATGCGGAATACACGGCGTTTAAGGAGTTGAAGCGGCGCCTCGTGTCGCCGCCAATCCTCGCGCTGCGCCGCTACGGACGGAAATATACGCTGGACAGCGACGCGTGCGGACAACAAGTGGGTTGCGCCCTTCTACAGGAGCAACCCGATGGAGGTACTCGACCGATCGGATATTGGAGCCGCGCGTTGACCGATGCGGAGCGCAATTATACGACTACCGAAAAGGAATGCTTGGCCGTAGTGTGGAGCATCCTCACCCTACGGCCGTACCTATACGGAAGCGCGTTCAACCTCCGCACGGATCACGAGGCCCTACGCTGGGTCCTCAATTTAGCGGACAGTTCCGGTCTGCTCGCTGGCTGGCGCCTGCGCTTGGCGGAGTACGACTACGAAGTACAGTACCGCCCAGGCATCAAGCACCAACTCGCGGATGGTGTCTCGCGCCTACGCACCGACGGCGGAGACACCACTCCGGTCGATGACGAGGTCCCGTGCTTCGTTGTCCAGTCGTAGGAAGGCAGCGCGTCCCCCTGGGCAAGGTGCACTGGGACCCGACCCAAGACCGTCCGGACGGATTTTACGTGCTCGCGGTTACTCCCGAGGAACGCGACGTCTCGTCCATCTCGGTCGAGGATTTCCTAGGCGAGCAGGCCGACGACGCCTTCTGTCGCGCTGCGGCCTATACGGTCGGAGAGCCGAACTCGAAGTTCGACGTCGACCGCTACGGTTTCCTCGTAAGGAAGTCCCCGCTGGACGGAACCCTACAGCGCGTCGTACCAAATCGGTTACGCCCCGGGGTACTGTACCTGGCACAACATCCGAGGCTGGCCGGTCACCCGGGCGGGACGCGTATGTACTACACCCTTCGCAGGGAGTACTACTGGCCACACATGGCCAGCGACGCGTTTTCGACCGTACAGAATTGCACTTCGTGTGCTGCGACCCGCGGGACGCTTGTCAAGAACCAAAAGGATCTCAAGCTGTTCCCCGCGGCGGGCCCCTTGAAGTTTGTCGCGATGGACCTCCTGGGGCCCCTGCCCAAGACCGCGGACGGAAACCAACACGTGTTGGTAATTACCGACCGGTTCTCCAAGCTAACGCGCAGTATCCAGCTCCGGACCACAACCGCTTCGGTCGTCGCAAACGCGTTTTTGGACAACTGGGTCTACGTCTACGGAGCCCCGCGCTACGTACTAACCGACAATGGCCCTCAGTTCGCTGCGAAATTCTTCGACGCGGTATGCGCCCTCCTGGGGGTGCGGCATTATCTCACGACGGCCTACCACCCCCAGTTGAATGGGCAGACCGAATGGTTCAATCGCACGCTGGTGCAACGCCTCCGGCACTACGTGGAGGAGCACCAGCGCGATTGGGACGACTACGTGCAGCCGCTGACTTTCGCGTACAATACGCAGGTCCACCGGTCGACGGAGACGATTCCGTTCGACCTGGTGTTAACGCGGCCACCGTCCGGTTTAATTCTCTCCGGTACTGTACCGCAGGACGCGGGGAACCATCGAGAGGACCCGGGGACCCCGGTGCAGTACAAGCGCGCTACGCTGCGCAAGCTTCGCGACGCGCTCGACCGCGCTCGGACGAAATTAACCGCATCGCAAAAGCGGTACAAGGACGATTTTGACAAGAAGGTCCGCTTCCGTCCGGTCATTGTGGCGGGCGATTTTGTCTACGTCGATCGCCCGCCCCGCCCGTTGACAAACGTCGAGCGCCGCACGCGTGCGCAAGGTACGACCGGAACGGACGAGCTCTCTGTCAAACTACTACCGAAGACAGAGGGTCCGTTTCGCGTGCGCTCCGCTACGAACACCACGGTCCTCATCGAGCAGGACGGCGTGGAAAATCGCGTGAGCATCGACCGCGTGACTAAGATGCCACGCGGGTCGGGGGATATCGCCACCCCCGCAGCGTGTAGTATAATCACCCCCAACGACGAGGGGGGTGAGTACTGACAGTTCGGGAAGACCCCGATCGGCGGGAAGACAGAAGCACGGCCCACCCACGGTACCGAGCACGGGCTCGAGGTAGCGGTGGTAGAGCGGGATCGGGGAGGACGCGCAAACGTGCGAGCGGTTCTACGCCTCGACGCCCCGGAGCGGTACTGGGTGACGTTCCAGTACCGACGGGCGGAGGCGGAGCCGGCTCGTGGGCGTGCTACGCGCGTCCTCAACCCGCGCGCGGTGCTACTTCTAGGTAAAACGGACGGAAGTACCTAAAAGTAAGCGGGTGGACCAAGGTGGAGGATCCTTGACAAGTCCGTGCTTGTCGTCCTCCACCGCCGGCGGTCTGCTCATATTTAATGTACATTGTAGTCTATCATAACTCTACAGTAGTGCCGGTCTACCGACACTGTAACGCTGTCAGCCGGCGGGGCTGACAGTCCACGTGTAGTACGCGTCCCGTACACGTGGACGACACGTGTGTGCGCGCATGGCTGTAAGGCTCGTTGGCTTACTGTCCCTGATCCAATTCTAATCTAATTTCCGTTTGGGGTTATACCACACAGCGACGACCGAATCGGAGGTTCCCGCGGCCGCCCCGAGTGCAGAGTACGTCGTTGACCGCATCGTCGGACACCGTACAGCGCGGGGCGGTACCCAGTACAAGGTGCGCTGGTACGGATATACCGCTTCGGACGACACGTATGAGCCCGCCGATGGGCTCCCGCAGCCGTTCATAGACCGATATTGGCGCACGCGCCAACGAGAAGGATCTACTCAAGCGTAACATGGCGCTTAGCAGCACGGCGTTGCACCGTTCGGATGCTCGCGCTCGCACGCGCATCGCAGCGCGATTCGACCTATGGGAGGCGCTACGTTCGCGCATTTTCGCCCCAAACCGTCCTATTTGCGGTTTTCCCGTATCGGTACCATCGGCTCCACCTCGATCGCGAGCGTGCGATGCCGTTCGCGGAAACGGGCTACGATTTTTATTCGCCCTAGGAGGGGAGGAAACGTAGCCCCAAAGTACTATCTAGTGCGCAAGTTGGCGAAGAAGAAGAGCACCGACAAACGGTTTCGTTTAATCTGGGCGATGCCCCTACTGTACTACGTAAGGAAGGGAACCTCCGCAAGCCGGGGTCTAGAAGTGGCCCGAGCGCTTCGCCGAGGGCCCCTCTTCGACGTCGTCGGGTGCGGGGCGCGAGGCCCCGACCGTCGACGAAGGCATCGGAGGCGCCGCCAGGCGTTGGCTCACCACCGCAAGGACGTCTTGTACGGAGCGCAACTTCGCGTGATGCTCGGCGCGCTCGCGCGTCGCCGCGGCGGAGGATTCCTGCAACACTGCAACGGTCTTCTCGACATGCCGAACCCGGAGCATCCAATCGCGTGCCTGCAGTAGCGCCGCCTCGACCGATGAGGGAGCGTCCGCCCCCTCAAAGGAGCAAGCGTACTGCAGCGCCGTGAGCGCGGCCTCCTCCCGGAGGCGCTCCGGGGAAGCTCGACCGGTCGGTTGACTTGCAGAAGGCTTCGGCATCGTTGTTGGTCGCGATCCGGTTTCCGCACCGGTCACCGCGCTTATGTGCTGGGTGACCGGGGGTGGGTCCGAAAATCCCGCCACGCTGACCGGACGTCTTAAGTCGCGCCCCTCCTGAGTGACCCCATTTGGAGAGTCGCTCTGTATGGAACCCACACGGGTGGACCCTCCAGGAGCGCGTAGCGACGGGCGCCACCGTATCGGAAGCCATCGCGAGCGAGGGCCCGTCCCCGTCATCGGCCGGTGCCTCAGCTACGACGTCCGCGTCAACGTATCCGTACGTCGCGTCGTGGTCTCCCGCTCCCGCGTCGGCGCTGCCCCAAGGCAGCATGTCCAGCGCGCAGCCACGCTACCAGCTGAACCATACGAAGTCCGGCCAGCCGGTCCAGTCCAGACTTGTCGAGAAGGTCAGCAGCTGGTCCGCGTGCGCCGCGTCGTACGCAGAGCCTTCGAGGATTCCCTTGACGCCAACCGAACGGATGAGGGCAATGAGCCCCGCCGAAAGGCGGAAAAGCAAGCCGCGCTCACCGGTCGGCTCGTCCCGCCTCTCGGACAACCGGGGATCGGGGCACTTCGTGAAGAACGGTAACCCCTCGCAAGCGGCTCGAAGGAAGCACAGCAGCGCGAGCACCGCCCATTCGGACAAGACGATCGCGCGCACAAGCTTGCGCGTACGTTCCGTTTCGGCCGACTCCGCCCGACCGCGCGGCAACCAATGCGCCGCGGCGTAGGCCAGCGCACTCGGCGTCGGCACGCAAAGGTGCTCCGGCGCCTCGAGGTCCGGCCAGTCCGGAGGAAGCTCTGGATACAAGCCTCTTCGCGCTGCGCTGGGCACCGAGAAAAACTCGGTGTAATGCCACATGTGGAAGAAGTTATCCGCACGGCGCCAGCGCAGCCGACTCTCGCGCACAGCATCCTCGCCCCACCGTCCACGGTCCGCGACGCTGTACCAGTGGTTGAAGGGCCGCGGGAAGGCCACCAAGCGGATATCCGGCACGACGCCATCGTAGCGACTGTACCGACCGAATAGGTTGAGGAGCGTGATGTGGTACCGCTCCTCGCCACGGCACCGGACGTAGAGCAAGTCGCTGCCAGCCGCGGCGGGCGTACGGCACTGCACGTGGCGCCATCGGGCCTGCCAAGCGCCTGCCCGATTCTGCTGCGCTACGCTACCGCGCCCAGATGGCGTCACGATGGCATGGCTCGCAGGGACCGCCTAGAATCGTGCCGAGTCCAAGAGGCGACGCCGCACGTATTCGTCGACCGTCATCGGAGGCTTGCGACCGGATATGCGTCGCCGCGCTCGTCGCCGCCGGTGGTCCATCGAGGACCCGGGCAGCAGCGACCGGACGGACTTGACGCCACTTTTTAACCAATTCGGCGCGCTGGGGGTCGTGGGGACCCGCCTGAGCGATAGCGTCGACCCCCGCTCGGTTCGCTGCGAGGGCAAGACAGCCGGCGGTGCCGGCGTATCGCGCACAGTCCCGAAGTCGGCTCTTGGCGACGCCGTGCCCGCGGCAGGCAGCGGCGACATGGGAAGCGGGGGCAGTACCGCGGGGTACGCCGGGCCCGCCTCAACCGTTCTTGGAGCCGCGCCCTCGGAGGGCGGCGGCAAGGGCCATGTCGGTCGTTCTTCTATCGGTGGCGGAGCGACCGGATCGGACGCATCAGCCCGCAAGCGCGTCGCGGGCTCAGCCAAATGGGTGGTCGACTCTGTCTCGCCGCGGCGAGTGCGTCGCGCTTGAAACGCGGTAATCGACCCGGGTAACGCCGGAGCCCTTCCGGGGCTCGACGGCGCACCGATCGGAGACGCGTCCGCGGGGGTGTTGCAATGGTCCATGTTTGGTCGGCGGAAGAGCTGGGATAAGGGAATGTTGTCGTCGGGGGAAGAATGGGGGGAGTGGTGGTGAAGTGTGGGGGAGTGTTGTGTGGAAGTTGGTGGTTCTGGGGGATTCGCGTCGGAGGAAGCAGAAGACGCACTCTCCGAATCGGACGACATACCTGACTTATATACCGTCAGGTCGGTGAAGAGCCACGAGGCGTGGTCGGCCCGCGGAGAGGCTTCCGTCCGGTCATCGCGCGCGCTGGTTAGAGAAAAGATGGAAGAGGCCGCTGGGAAGGAAATTGGGTCGCCACGAGGATGTGGCGACGGATAAGGAAGGGGGTATGTGATACAACGACCGGCCCGCGCGTTGGTCTACAATACAGACGGCCGTGACGGTGCACACGTGGGCGGGTGTGCCCAGGTGTAGGGAGCGCGCGCGTGCCGAGCGGTCGTAATCTGGCGTACGTGTACAGTAGTGCACGTGTCGGCCAAGCCGTAGTCTGCTAGTATTACGCGTGTACGATAGAACACGTGGCATCCGTGCGGTAGTCTGTACGCAGTGCGTGTGTACAGTAGTACACACGTGTAGCTGCAGCGTCCGCGCGGTAATTAGGAATTGAGGCGCTAGTTTTTTAATGGCGTACAGTACTTGGTACGCACTAGGCAGCAGGTACTGTATACTGGGACAGGTGTCCGAGGCGTCCCTCTGAGGGGTTAAGACCTGACACCTGTCCCCACCGGTAAACTGGGGCAAGCTCGCCCCCGTCCCTTTCGCGCCTATATACGTCCGTTTCGGTTGTCTATCGCGGGCGCTGGCTTCTAACCCGTTACCGGTCGCTCCCGTTCACGCACCACGGGGCGACTGCGCGTAACCGGCCAGTGAGCCACTCCCTTTTCGCGAGCTCGTCCGATCGGTTCAATTAGCGCGTCGCGTCCACGCCGCGTGCTCCCTCGCTAAAGCCTCCGCCTCTCACCCAACCCAGGGCGGAGAAGAGTTATACCACAGGCGCGGAGGCGTGGTTTGCTCGATCGGAAGTGGGAGGTGATGAGGGGGGGTGGATGGGTGAGGTTGGCGTGGGACGCTGTGTGGAGTTGGGATGATGTCGGTATTTGCACGTGGTACAGGCCTTTGTGTAGGTGGGCTGTGGCAATGATTGAGGATGTTGGTGGGGGGGAAGGGGGTAGCAGATGAACGCTTTGTCTTTTTGGAAAATCGTATCACAGTGCGAAGACAGTTGCGGTATTGACAGGAGGTTGTGCTTGAGGTGGGGCGTGACGATGGCGCGGTGGATCTTGGTGCGTGTGGGTGGGGACTCGCGGTTGGGGTCGCCGGGGCGTAGAATCACGGGTCCCTGATGGGACATAGGTGAGGAGGAACCGGTTGCGGTCAGAGTGGATCCATGTGAGGGAGGCATGTGGGGGAGTGCTCGGCGGAGGTGTGTCGGGAAGGCGGCGGAGTAGAGTACGTACGGAGTGGCGGGTGTGTCGGGGTTCGGGTCCGTGTGTGGGGTCCAAGTGTTGGGCTGTGACTGGTGGTTGGGGGTAAGGGGTGGCAGAGTTGATTGTTGCCAGTGCGCATAGGCTTCTGGTTTTGGGGGTGTGGCGGTATCTTTGGTGTGCGGCGCTGTAGCGCATATTCTCGCGCATTTGGATATGCATTCCTCAGTGTCATGGGAGGGTGTTCCGTGCAAGGAGCTCCATTTCCCACGCCAGTGGTTGGGACGACGGGCGTTGCGGTTGCCGCGGGAGGGCGGGTCGTGGTGACGAAGAGCACGTGGGGAGCGTTGGTGAGGGTAGGTTTGGTTGGCGAGCTGTGGGTTCTGCTTGGAAAGGTAATTTTCGGCGTGCAGAAGATGGGCTTCGATCTGTTCGACAGGGAGTAAACTTGATTGGGCATGTAGGGTCAGGGCGATCGGGTTGTAGTCGGGGTGGTCGCAGAGGCCGTCAAGCAAAAACTGTGTTGCAGTGCCGGTGTCTTCTTTCCGGGATAATTAACAGCACGCATACGGGTGCGTATGTTTTTGTGTGATGTGATGTAATCAAGCATGGGCGTGCCTGGTCGGAGAGTGGTTTCTCGGGCAAGGGCAGTCAGGGGGTAAGGTGCGTTGCTGGGGTTGGCAGTGGTGATCTCGTGCAGGCGGTTGCAGAGGTCATGGGGTAGGATGGTGAAGTCACTGTCGGCCAGGAGGGAGCGACCTTCTTCGGAGATGCTGTGAAAGATCAATGCCAGAGCAAGGCGTTTCTTGCGTGTTAAGAGGCGGAGGTCGTTGGGATCGGTGGGTGGGGGTGGATTGCCGTCCAGGTGTTGGTCACAGTCGCGGACAGATGCTACGAGGACAAGGTTGTTGTACCAATAACTGTAGTTTGTGAGTGTGAGCTGCGTGACGGATAGACGCGGGCTTTCATAGGAGGAGGACGGTTCCATGGTGGATGCGAGGACAGCTGGGGAGGGGGGAAATATGTGAGGGAAAGGACGGGAGTCTCACGGGGAGGAATGGTTGGTGTGTGAGTGCAGATGGACGGCCGGGGGCCGGTTGGGGTGTTTGTGTGATTGATGATCGGCCGTGGGCCGGTTGGGTGCTTGTGTGAGGTGATGATCGGCCGTGGGCCGGTTGGATGAGGGTTGATGGAAAGGGGAAGAGGGGGGTGGGCAGTGGAAGTGGAAAAGGAAAAGGGCCTATAACCTGTAGGAGAGACTCAAGACCTTGGTCGTGTTTACTGTGGGAGGAGCGACAGTGGTGTTAAGAATTGTAATGTGTGCTCTCTTTCATTTGTCGTATCACGAAGTAGTATAGATTTAATGTCTGTGGACAACCTGTGCTGCAAAGAGCAAGGCCAGTTGTCAACCAAAGAAAAATAATTGGAGTGATGTTGAAATTATTTACTGGGAGAGAGGGACATGGAATGCTATCTTGAACAATGTTCTCCCGGCACTCAAGGGAGGCACGAGACAACGGTATATAAGGACAAGGTAAGATAGAACATACAACAAAAGAAGCATCGGCTAGTAAAAAGAAACATTTTGACATCCACTGTGCAAGTTTAAGTACCGGTGGAGCTATGTACACGTGTAAGATACGACAAACGCAATTCTCCACATTGCATGCTTTGCAATGCACGCATCGCGAGTCCTAGACGTTTCCGGGGAAAGAAAAAGGAAACAAAAAGAAAGGTTTCTATTGCAATTCCTGAAAAATAATGAATACATTACAGTATGGGGGTGTGACTGTACAGTATAAACCTTTCAGGCGAGTTGGCGCCAAGACTTCAGTTCAACTTATGACCTGAACAGTATCCAAGGGTACACCTCTGCGAACAGCCGTGCGGACAGCACCACCCCGTTCCCCTCACAAAGAGAAGTGAGAAAAAAAAGAAACAAAAAAGAAAAATTTATTACAGAAAAAAAAAGTTCAGCACCACCCCGTTCCCCTTACACCCCGTTCCCCTAAAAAAAGAAACCGAAAAGAAAAGTTTATTACAGAAAAAAATTCAGCACCACCCCGTTCCCCTCACACCCCGTTCCCCTCATAAAGAGAAGTGAACACGTGTACTTTACTACTTTACAAAAAAGTTCAGCACCACCCCGTTCCCCTCACACCCCGTTCCCCTCGCGGCTGCGCGGCTGCTTGGCGTGTGTTTCGGCTCGGGGGCGGGGGCCTGGCGTGGGTGTCGGCTTGGCGGCGGGGGCTTGAAGTGGATGTTGACGCCAGGGCAGCAGCTTGGCGTTAGTGTCGGCTTGGCGGCGGGGGCTTGGCGTGGATGTGAGCGCCGCGGCAGGGGCTTGACGTGGATGTTGGTGCCGCGGCGGGGGCTTGCTGTTGGTGTGGCCTTGACGGCGGATTATTGGCGTGAGTGTCGGCTCCGCGGCAGCGGCTTGCTGTGTGTTTGCTTGGCGACTGGGGCTTGGCGTGGATGTCGGCTTGACGGCGAGGGCTTGACGTGGATGTTGGCACCGCGGCAGCAGCTTGGCGTTTATATCGGCTTAGCGGCGGGGGCTTGGCGTCGATGTTGGCGCCGCGGCAGGAGCTTGGCGTGTGTGTCCGCTTGGCGCCGGGGGCTTGGTGTCGGTGTCGGGTTGGGGGAGTATTGGCGTGGATATGGGCGCGGCGGCTCTGTAGGCTGTGAGATGTGTCTTGCCAGATTCGTCGCAGATGCTTATGTGGTATTTGTTTCTTGTCGCCACAAGAGTTCACGTGGAAGCTTCTCGAAAGCGCTCAGAACCTACCCTTCTGAGGGTTTATCGGCCAAATTGTACGTTTGGAGCATGTTCCGCGTTTCGCGAGCCTTCGTGAAACGTTATTTCAGATTAAAATACGGCTTTTTGGTTGTCCTTCCATTCCTCTCGTGTCCTTTCGTGAACACCCGAACTGCCCGTTCGAATAACTGGTCCTTAGGTGATCACTCAAAAACTTTTGCGCCTTCCCAGCGAGCAACGGATCAAAATCTTCGTCAGTGTGCGAGCGACCATCACGACTAGCTGTCATCGAAGCCGTCGTGAACCGAAGAAGTTCCTCAATTTGATCACGAATTACGTCCTCTCCTTCCAAATCGGCATCTCTTCGAGGAGATTCTGCATTACCGAGGGCTGCATGCAAAGTCGTATCATCCAAGGATGGCATATTTATCATAACTTCTTATGCGTCCTACATTGAGCCTGTAAGAAAGGTACAGTATAAACCTTTCAGGCGGGTTGGCGCCAAGACTTCGGTTCAACTTATGACCTGAACAGTACCGAGTGGTACCTTTCTGCGAACAGCCGTGCGGACAGCACCACCCTGTTCCCCTCACAAAGAGAAGTGAGAAAAAAAAGAAACAGAAAAGAAAAATTTATTACAGAAAAAAAATTTCAGCACCACCCCGTTCCCCTCACACCCCGTTCCCCAAAAAAAAGAAACAGAAAAGAAAAGTTTATTACAGAAAAAAAAATCAGCACCACCCCGTTCCCCTCAGACCCCGTTCCCCTCATAAAGAGAAGTGAACACGTGTACTTTACTACTTTACAGAAAAGTTCAGCACCACCCCGTTCCCGTCACACCCCGTTCCCCTCATAAGGGGAAGTGAACACGTGTACTTTACAGAAAAAAGTGAACACGTGTAATAACGAGTCCGCTTTTTTTTTCTTACACCTAGACTAACGTCTTGGAATTCGCGACAGAGCCGAAACGATTCATTCTCTTTACTCATCAGTAAAGAGAATGAATCGTTTCGGTATAACTATCAATAGTTATTTGTACCCTTAGGGTACCCTACGCCTCGTAGAGCGAGGAGAAGAAAGAAGGACAGACAATAAAACCACCAACTGTGAGTATTCACGTTTCATTGGCACGAATTAGCTACCGCGTTCGTACGCGAGACCGCCCGCGCTTCTGCGCGAGACTCCTATCCTTCTGCATACCGATACACATACTGGAAGACTACCCCTTGTCTTCCCCCCGAGATTTCAAAACACCGCTGGCTTTAACCCCCCGAATCAGCCTGTCCCAAAGTTACTCCTTCACACAACCCGAAGTCCGCCGCGCACTTCGCGACCTGCCCTACCACAGCTCTCCCGGACCGGAAACCATCCGCCAGCCCTTGCTGAGCATCTTACTCAAGTCCCCGGGGGGTACTTTGCCCGACCGTTCAGCGCTAAGCGAATTTACAAATTTCTCGTACCTCTGCGTTGGTGGGCGCATGCCTGCATCGCGTGATGTCTGGTTCTCGAGGGCCCTTTGGATGGGTATTTAAAAACCAGGCAGTGTCAAGCTGCGCTCAATAGCTCTGGGCCTGGTCCTCCGTCAACTATTTGGTCGCTTGCTGGCTCGCAAGATCTCTCACCAAATGCAAGTAAGCTAATATTTCCTCCCACACCAGATAGCCATTGGAACGAAAAGCAGTATGGAAATGGCGGTCCACGCCACCCGTGCTACTGTAGCTGTAGCCATCCTAAATGTGTAGTCACGGGGTCCGGTGACCTCTTCTCCTTTACTCTTTGTCGGCTCTACCTATATATATGTCTCCCTAATGACAGCCTCTCCTGTGCGGTCGGACAAGCATATAGTGCATTGGCGAATGTGTGTGTGTGTGCGGTCAGACACTAAAGGCGGAGAATATGGTACTGATATAACGCTGATGCCAGAAACGCGTTCACTTCTATTGAACGAGCACTCATTCTTCAAGCCGTGCTCGGACATGTACCCGGCATTGCGCGTTATGTATTCTTTCTCTACCGCCACGCTACTGTAACAATAGAACACCTGATCACAGCAATTAACCTTGGTCTATATATTAACCTGGGTTCAGAAATAAACTGGACCAGGTTATTATTGGTTTTGACCTGGAGGAAACAGTCTTATGATAAGTCGCCTTTACAGTTCAAAAAGGGCGAGAACGCATGTCACCGCCTCGATATGGTCTTTAGGAGGAGAAGCAGCTCTTTTCTGAGCTGCAGACAATAATATCCAAGCATCGTGTCAAAGGATCGGGGAACATTCGTGTTGTGCTCTACAGCATGTGCTGTACAGCAGGGTAAGAAATGCTAGAGAGGTCAAAGGTCCGGGCCTGTACAGTGATAGTGTAGAATGCAATTAGTGGTGTCTCCCCTTGCCTCCAGGAACAGCGCGAGACAGTGCGCGCATTGCGAACTAGGCTACGAGCTTCGCTCTGGAAATAGTTCCATTCCCTTTTGGGCTAGGACGAACATCAGTAAACATTGGAGCTTTATTGCTACATTGGTGATACTCTCCCGCGCGAGTAGTCACAACTCCCGTCCTCAACCGATCCGTGTTCCAACAGGAACAACCCAGGCTCCTGTGCGCCTGCCGTTAGGACAAGACCGAAGACTTGACCTCGAAGGAACACTCTGTCATAGGAGTTTTCCGACATTCCGGAATTAAGGAAGACTTCTTTGTCATCCTTACACTAGAAAGAAGAACAAACCCTTGAATGAAAGAAGGAGGAACTGACCATGTCCCCTCCTTCCCCACCGGCCCCGAGCCTCCCTGCCCCGATCCCCCCCGTGACCGATCCCGCTGACAACCCGCAAACTGGTCCATTTGGCAACATACGCCTGAGTAATGCACACCAGGAGGGTCTCTTCAATCTGTTCTATGGATACTCCACACAGTACCCAGTGCCCAGAGGCGATGCTCTCCTACAACAGATTCGTGAAGACCTTGAACCTCGCGAACTCGTGGATCCCATGGTGACAGTCAATTATGAAATCTACAAGAGGATTCGTTTTCTCCTAAACGACCATGGCGTGGATACTCCTTCAACCAGTGCCTCCGGTAGCCTCATCGTAAACCGTCTCCTTCACACAATCTGGTGCCGCCCACAGGATGTAGAAGAGCGCAACAGAGCCGTTGCACAGTTTAAGGCAATCAAGCGTGGAGAGTTTGTGCCAAGTTCACCCAGCAACAGCATTCAAAGCCCTGCCACAAACCCCTTCGCGTTGTCCCCCAACCCTGAATTTTCTCAAGCGCAACAGCCCGGACAGCATGCATCCCCTCGTAATTGGGAGGCCAGAAACGCCAGCAACGCCGCGAAGGGAATGAGTGTCGCTTACTCATCTGATAGGCAGAAGTTTTGGGGCAAGGTTGACGAGGACTGGCTGACTAAACTTAGTCGCTACCAGTTCATGTGCAGTCAAAATAAGGTGACCGGTGCGGACAAGATCAGCTACATGCACTACCTCCTTGATGGCGCCGCACTCCAATTCTTTATCAACGACGTTGAAGGTAGAATCACCAACTGGGGAGAAATCGTTCGACGTTTCCACGACCGGTATGCATCAGCCGCCAAGCAGGACTCCATCTCACATCGATTGAACGAAGTGAGCATATCCCAATTCGAGACTGACAACGCCACCGAAGGCCAAGCATTTCGCGCCACCGTTGACGAGATCGATCGGCTCACCCCAATGTCCCACCCCGAAGACCGGACCGATAGGGCCAAGATGCTCCACCTGCAGCAAGCTGTACTTGGTCGCGAGTGGGCCCGCACAGTGCTGTCGAATGTCACTGCCAACGAGCTGAAGTACCACCCCCTGATTGAGCGTCTGGAATATTCTCTCCAGCAAACCACGAAGCATCAGGCAGCCTCCATCGACAGTCCTGCAGGCAGCAGCAACACGCTTCGCAGTTCACGTTGGAAGTCGACTAATTTTGCCGGTCAAGGTCGTTACGGCAGAGAGCCACGCAGTCGCGCATCAATTGTTCCCCGGCTACCCCATCATTTCCAGTCCATGCGAACTCAGCACCGCACATATCCAAATAAAACGTGGCATGGGAAGCGAACCGAGAATCCAGACCTCACGTGCCACAACTGTGGTAATACGGGATGCCGTTGGTATAGGTGCACGAAACCGCTTGACATGAAGCTCGTGGCGCAGAACCGTTTGAAGGCCGCAGCTAGTCGCCCCGGGCCTTCGCGAGCAAACATTGCAGATGTTGCTGATTCCCTCGCTCAGGACCTCAATGACGCCATGGAGACACTTCTCGTCTCAAATGACACCGACGAGGACGACCTCGATGAGGAAAACGCAAACGAAGCGTTGATGACACACCTCGAACACGAAGCCTCCGTCAATCACAGTGTCCACTTTGATTTGCCACTGCAACCAGACGAAGAGGGCGCTGATCTAGATGGTGATCTGGATTTACCTGTGCATTTTTAAAACGGGGCTTGATTTGCCAACAAGTCCCGGCACTCAGGCACAGAGTACCACCAGATAAGACCGGACACGACCTCCTCGTCCCTCCCAGGTTCGTTGGAGCAATGCGTACCACAGAACCGACATCGAGTCTTCGCTATCAAGGTCATCTCATCAAAACAGTACTGAAGGTCAGAGCCAACCCGGCATGCCCTACTCGTCAATACAACGATCTATCATTCGAAGGTGCATGTACGGACACGGGAGCGCAGAAATCAGTCTGTGGACTCGCGCAGGCAAAGGCATACTGTCGCTCCAGCAAACGTCCATTTCAACTGAGAAAGTCACCATACTCCTACAAGTTTGGGGATGGTATTCGCAACAGTCTTGGTATGATCAACATCAGAATGCGCGTTAAGGAAGGGTATTATATCGAGTTCTGGGTTGACGTTGTGGACGCTGATGTACCGTTACTTCTAGGCCTCGACATACTCGACAGGTACAAGCTCATCGTAGACAATGTGGACAACACGTTAGTGAGTAAGGTTGACAGTTGGACCATCCCCATAGTCAGGACACACGGACATCTCTTCGTTCAGTGGGACGTACACAAGGTGATGTACACAAGAACTGAACTCGAAAGGCTCCACCTCCATTTCTTCCATCCGTCCCGACAGAAGCTGCTCAACTTGCTGAAACGTGGTACTCCCGACCGTGTCAAAACGGATACTCCGAAGCTCATACAAGATATCGTCGACAAGTGTGAGGGATGTAAACGCTTTGGAATCCGGCCATACAGGTTCCGTGTATCGCTACCAGATGATGAAATTATTTTTAACCACGAGGTGGCCATCGATCTCTTCTGGGTAGGCGGCAACCCCGTCCTCCACATAGTCGACACACACACTGGGTACCAGAACGTCGCACTACCGAAGAGTCTGACGGCACAGCACGTTTGGGATGCCTTCTTAGAATCATGGGTTACTGTTTACATTGGTATACCTAACCGAATCCGTGCAGATCAGGGCTCAGTATTCACTTCTAAGTTCTGGGACGACATTACGACACTCCATGGGATTGATCTACAGCTCTCCGGCACTCAAAGTCATAACTCCCTCGGCATTGGCGAGAGATATCATGCCCCGCTGCGCCGCGTTTTTCGGGTCATCCGCTCACAATATCCGAAGTTGGACCCAGAAATAGCGCTCCGATTGGCCGTGAAAGCGGCAAACGACACGCTCGGCCCTGAAGGTTGGGTACCGTCTCGCCTGGTCTACGGTGTTGACCCTGCATTCCCCGTCGTCAATGCACGCCTACCAGCTCAGAGAGAACGCATGCCCGCACTGGAAGCAGGTAAACGAGAAATGGCGACGATTACTGCAGAACTTCGCATCCAACAAGCCCTACGGTCTAAGCTTCCGCCTGCCACACGCTACAACATCAAGCCGGGAGACGACGTTCTCGTTTATCGGGAGGAGAAGAAAGCGTGGTTGGGACCATATAAAGTGATAAGGATGATGCAGAAAGAAGTGTACGTGGACTGGGAAGGGAAGGAAAAGCATTATAATTTGTCACAAATCATCCCGATGCCCGCAGAGCAAGGCGATAGGGAAATTAACCGCCTTTTAGACGGCATGGAACAGTTCAGGGACCAACACCCCCCCGGTGTTTTCGTGACAGAGATACTGCATCCCGCCGATCGCAGAGGGCGTTCTGGGGAATTCGACGCAGCCAAGGCCAAGGAGCTAGCCGGGCTAGCAAAAAGAGGAGTGTATGAGATTGTATGCAGAGAGGATGTGCCCACTGGTGCTAATGTACTAGGCGGCCGTTTTGTGCTAGCTGTCAAAAATGTAGACACTGCGGAAGAAATATGCAAAGCCCGCTTCGTCGTCCAAGGACATACGGACATCGAAAAGAACATTTTAGTACACAACAGCACCAACATCCGCCAGAGCTCGGTACGTCTTCTCGTGGCCATTGCCGCTATCTTCGGGTTCCGACTGTGGTCCCAAGATGTCTCGCAAGCGTACCTACAGAGCGCAGACAAGCTCATGCGCGACGTTTACGTCAAACCGACTCGCGAGTTTAATCTTTCATCAGATCAGCTGCTAAAATTGCGAAAGCCTCTGTACGGCCTGTCGGACTCTGGAGATTACTGGCATTCCACATTCTCGGACCACCTCATCTGCGATCTCGGCATGACTCCGACTACTGGCGATCTATCGTTGTTCTCAAAGGTCGTTGAAGGCAAGCTGAAAGGTATGACCGGCGCATACGTAGACGACACTATTGGCACTGCGACTGTGACTGTGGCTTTGAGTCCAAGGAGACTGGGATTCGCTTCCAGTCCAAGACACGGGAGGTCGGAAGCTTTCAGTTCGCGGGAATTCAAATTGAAGAGATCGAGGACGGATATCTTATGCATCAACAGCGGTATGCTACGAGGATCACAGAATTAGCAAAACATAGCACGTTCTACGAGTTTCGGTCCAAAAGGCACGAACTGGCCTGGCTCACGCATACACGTCCAGACCTCTCTGCTGCTGTCAACCTTGCCGCTCAGGTCACTGAGCCGAAGTTCGAATCGAAACATGTCAAGGCCATCAATGACATCATCAAGCGAGCACACACACACTCGAAACGAGGAATCAGGCAGCAACGTCTCGACGATAAAACGCTGTCGGTGCGAGCTTTTACAGATTCATCTTTCGCAAATACCCCGGATCTACGGTCGCAGCTTGGCTTCATGGTGCTTATATACGATATCACAGGACGATGTAACATTGTTCATTTCTCGTCATACAAGAGCAAGCGAGTCACCCGGTCAGTGATGGGGGCAGAAGTGTTGGCGTTCGCAGATGGATTCGATTATGCATATCTCCTTCGTCATGATCTGCGACACGTACTTGGGAGAATGCTGCCGCTTGCCATGTTCACAGATTCGGAGAGCTTGTTCAAGACGATTGTGAAGTCAACTACTACCACGGAGAAGCGCCTCATGATCGACATACAAGCCGCCCGCGAGGCTTACGGGAGACAAGAAATTAGTGACGTAGGATGGATACGCTCGCAAGACAACCCAGCAGACGGCCTGACCAAAGCCAGTCCATGTGCCGCCTTGGAAAACTTGCTTGACACTGGAACGTTAAACGTCCCTGTCCCACAGCGGGTCGTCCGTACCCCGCTGTCTCGCCAAAGGGAGGACTGACCCAGACTTCGGCCTCAGAAAATCCCCGAGTGTCGAAGGATCGGGGAACATTCGTGTTGTGCTGTACAGCATGTGCTGTACAGCAAGGTAAGAAATGCTAGAGAGGCCAAAGGTCCGGGCCTGTACAGTGATAGTGTAGAATGCAATTAGTGGTGTCTCCCCTTGCCTCCAGGAACAGCGCGAGACAGTGCGCGCATTGCGAACTAGGCTACGAGCTTCGCTCTGGAAATAGTTCCATTCCCTTTTGGGCTAGGACGAACATCAGTAAACATTGGAGCTTTATTGCTACATTGGTGATACTCTCCCGCGCGAGTAGTCACAACTCCCGTCCTCAACCGATCCGTGTTCCAACAGGAACAACCCAGGCTCCTGTGCGCCTGCCGTTAGGACAAGACCGAAGACTTGACCTCGAAGGAACACTCTGTCATAGGAGTTTTCCGACAATCGTGTCCATTTCAATGGGCAAGAAGTAGAGCCGTAATTTCTTGAATACTTGTCAGCAGTGTTAGAAATCAAGGTTAATCCAGTGGTTCACAAATAAACTGGACCATGTTATGCTGTATCTGATTTGACCATATATTAATCTGGGTTCACAATTAATCCGGACCATGTTAAATATGGTTATAAACCTGAAAAAGGGGCCTCAGAATTAAGTTGGACCAGGTTAATTGCTGTGATCAGTGTAGCTATCATGATACAGGGGGGGGGGGGGGGCCCCCAAAAGGGCCCACTTTAATAGGGCTTCCCCCCAAAAAGGGGTAAGGGTCCCCCCCT
>NW_005179094.1:0-27046 GCF_000350225.1 Chondrus crispus | reverse complement strand
GCCTCCTTTATATAGTGCCATCCCCCCAATAGTGCCATAGCTAGAGGTATGTCACGCTATAGCACTATATCATAGGAGGCACTGTAATTCGTTCCTTATCAACAATTCTACGCAGCATATTTTGATGATGCATTTTACTGACCTAATGCGCTGCCGCACCAGTGCAACCAATGTCAATCACGGCACCTTCAATCGTGGTCCCTTACGTGAAGATCCTCTACATGTGGCGAGCAGAGTGGCCACCATTACCAAATGAGTATGGCAGCTCTGAGGAGATTAGAAATGTGCATCTGTAAAAATCGGCCTTTATCATGAGTTGTGACTTGATTCTAATCTTGTGTGAAATCCGCATGCTTTGATTTCCATAACGAAGAAAGCGGCATGATATTGCAGGCGCTTCCACTATGGAGGATACAGTAACACACGAACTTGCGTACTGTACTGTACGTACTGAAAGTAAGCTACCGACATAAATGATGCTGCACATATGCAGGTGTTCTAAATACAGTTTGGAGACTGTCGGACTGCAATCTTTTTTTTAATGGACAGGATGTTTGTTGAATGACTCATATTGAATTCAGTGGCGCAGGGCTGAAGGTAAATATCGCGAAGGCCCGTCAAAATGAAGAGCATTCGCAACGAACCATACAGTACTGTATCATGGAAGAGGGCGTAAAAGAAGACAGTCAAAAACCCATGATCGAGTGTCTTCTGTACCAGACATGCCCCACGACTTGTTCTTTTTGTATTCGGGTTCTTACGAGCAGTGGATAAAACTGTATGTTGGTGGACAGGGGTGGTCCTTAAGTGCGAGATTTGGGGAGATTGACAAGTCTTGTCATTGATTATCGGCGAGGCTGTCGGCTTTGCCCTTGCCGACTTTTACGTTGCACAAAAAGGTGTTATTCGACAAAAGCGAGTCGTCAATGGCTAGGTGCGTCCACCGTCAAGGAACTGTACGTGCAGTAACGGTACTGTATCTTGTACTCGCTCGTACTCGGAAGAAGTTGCTTCTCGGGCGTTTACTGGTTAGAAGGGGGTGCAAAATACAGACCCATTGGTACCCCCGAAAAAAAAAATGAGCCGTGAGACAGGAGAGGAGGTGATATGGTGGATGCTGCCTGAAACCCGCTCTCCAGGAGATCGTTCCAGCGAGAAGGATGCCGAGATGATGGTGAGTAGACTGCCACCATGGCCCCTGCCACGATGACCGTTTGTAGTACTGAGTACGATATTTTGTCCATGCGAACGAACACGAATGTGACCCGTACAGTACTGTAGTTCCTTGATTCAGCGAGAGTATTCCGAATAGAGCGGGGAGTATCCTAAATAGCTTTTTCAAACACGGTGGAAGAGATGCGCCCATGGGAAATGTAGACTCATGCCACTACGGTTTTATCCTTCCACGCTCTCACGACTGAGGGTTAATAAACAACACACAGCGGCAAAATCAGGTTGGTATTGTAGCCAAAATCACGTTGCAGGACCTTTCATGACTACGTACGGGCGACAAGCGCGGATTTTCATTATCACATGACACCTAGTACAGCACTGTACGTGCAGTATGTACAGTACCGTTTCCTTGTTCCAGGGTGTGTGATGAGGCATTTCCAAGATTTCAGAGATGAGAAGAGAGTAGAAATGGGTGTATGTAAACTTTAGGGTGTATAGTCTCGGGGGAGAAATTGGTGAAGTTGTCGTACAAGTACAGAAAGGAAATGGAGTTGGATGTGTGCGACAGGTATCCAGAATGATTTAGTCCTTTAAAACAAGTCTTTCCTAGAAAAACTGTAACTGTACAGTAATACCGTAACAATCTACGATAGTATTGAGAATACAGCACCGGTACTGTACATGTAATGGGGTAGCTCGTGTATTCATGCTTGCGTCTTAATCGCCCATCGCGCGGTATTATGGGCGGCATAAACCCCTTCTGAGCGTCTCTGCACGTGCCAGATTGATGAGACGTGGCCATGCAGGCTTGCCATACCTACCGTCGGTTCACGCAGTATTCATACGTGGATACGGTAGGCTACCGTATCCACGTATGAATACTGCACACAGATGAAAAGGCGCGGCAGTCGGAAAGGCTTCCTGAGGAGCGGTATCAGGTATGAATGCCCTCCGCCTTCTGAGAGACACTTGTTTACCCCGTGTTTGCTCCAACAGCAGATAAGGGTAAACTAAGTAAGACCAACTCACGCCCTTCCACGAAACAGAAAGCCCTGCGACATACAGTAGTGCTCGCAGTGCGCGCGGACGAAGAATGTTGTTCCGTGAACTCCGATACCCCCCGATCCCCGAGGGAGCGGGTGGCCGTCGGATACTTTATTGCGTCACGACTACGGTATGCCCTATTGGCTATGTCTTATTACTGTCGTCTGGATGTAGCCACAAAGAACAGGTAAAAATCGTCTGTGATGACGGTATCCTGGACACAAACAACATAGAGTCCGGGGCTCTTTCCTATACTGTAGTATGATACGGCTGTTGAAAGTACAGTAGCAAAGGTGAGACGGGTGGGACGCGGCTCGAGTTCTGTTTGACGGTGAGTGGGTGCGTGCGTGCGTGCGTGGGGTGCGTCTGCACGTACAGAATAGTGACGGGTACAGTATACAAATAAGTATGCATGCATGTACCCTTCGAAGGGTAGGCACTGGCGGGCAGATGTTCAGCAGTGAAGGCTCGCTAGTACAGTACAGGACAAGGTCGTTTGCCCGTGGTTTGATTGTCGGGTATTGCTCCCCTCTGCGCTGCGCTGACCTCGGCTTCCGATACCCCGGCTTCCTCCACTGCATCTGTAAATTTATAGCCATGTGCAACCCGAAACTGTTCAGCACATCTCTTCTGTCGGTGACCGACATTGTCCGATAGGATACAGTATGTCGAAACAACTAAAATGTACAGCATTCGCTAGATTATATATATACTAGAGTAACTGTATATACTACTGTATATAATGTTTATATACTGTAATACTGTACCCTTGGGTACTCTCCAAGCTTGTGGGACGTTGCCAATTGACACAGACAAAGCAGTCTGTGCTTCGGGGTCTCCCAACCCTGAATGAATGAGCAGTGAAGTAAACTTTACTATAGTGAGTCACTACAGTAAAGTTTAAGTCACTACTAGTGACTTTGTAGCGCGCTGCGGTAGAAAACGAATCAGCACATATTCAGCGCGGTGGACATGCCTGGAAAGGCAGCGTAACGGAATGGTGGCCGGTGAAGAGATTGGAAGATGTGTACAAGTTCTACCGTAGAACCTAATGAAAAGGCGGTTGTAATTGGCGAGGGTAAAAGGATACACGATTTGGTTGGCAGGTGTGTTGAGAAGGACGGAGGCTACCCTTCGGGTACTGTATATGTAGACACAAAAGCAGTGTACCCTTGGTACTGTACCAAATTAGTCTCATGTTAGGAGTTGACGCAAGCTTAGCCACGTATTTGATTTGCGGCAAACTCGCCACTAGCGCGGCACGTAGTATCCACTCTCGCTACCAAACATACTTTCAACTATGCCCTCTTGAATGTAACCAGCCGGACATACCCCATAACTTTACCGGTGGGAACCACGTCTCCCCTGCATCGCCTCGTGTGACAGCCGTCACGACGGTCGCACCCACACTGGCTCAATATCCACGTGTACCGGGGTTTCATACAACTATCGATATTCTGCAGAGCAACACTTTCGACGCTTATTATGCTGAGAGCAATATGGGATTGGATTGTATACATCTACGCATGTACGTACGATAGGTGGCTTCCATCCCTTGACCAAACTAGTACACTAGGCCCTTGCTTATAACAATATCACGACCTACTGCAGTACTGAGAAGAGAAACACCTTGCAGTCTACCCACGGAGGCACGGACATGTGCTGCGGACGACCGACGGGAACAGTGCAGTGAGAGAAATGCCGGTGCCGTACAGCACGGTACAGTATCCTTACAAGTACTCTCTAGTAGAGAGTACTTGTAAGGATACTGTAGAGAGTCTCTACCCCTTCCATGCAGGTCAACTACGTCTACAGTGTAGACGAGACCAATGCCTGTAGACTCTACATAATGCCGTCTACAGGCATTGGTCTCGTTAAACAATTCGGGCCTTCAATTCAACTAGCGGGGCGTAACCGGTTATATTGTGAGATCGACTCCCCTATATATTGCGACACAGCTACAGTACCGCAGATACTGTACCCTTCGAGTGGTACCCTTGGGTAGGGTAGTGTTTTCTCCAGCGTGGGAATTGCGTCAACTGGGAAACGATAGGTGTGTCCGTATACTTCGTGAGGGGCTATAATTCAGGAAGATCGGAGAAATCTATCAGAGCTTGGGCTCGTGTTGCACCAGCCTCCACTCGCCAATCCACCCTCCGCTTCCAATGAAATGCATCGATTTCGCAAACTTGATCTGCACGTCTTGTGACAATCTTCCCCACTTTACTTGCAAGCTGTGAAAGCACACGCATGTAAAGTTATACTGGTGGCGGTCGTGGAGCGGGATTTGTTCTCCACGACAGGCGCACGAGCTTTTTTCTTGCTGACTTGCAAGAGATTTGTTTCGCTCTCCTTTCCCAACACATTTATTCTCTTTGCTCTAATTTACTAATTACTGTTTCTACACGACCGGTACCTTTCTCTCCGTCCCATTGCCAGTTGCTCCATAGCAAGTACGAAGCTACAAAGGTAGAAACCTCTCTCCTCCGGTTGCGCCTCGGTTGGGCTCAACAGCAGCCATGATACAGTACACAGCACATTGCTTGATTGCTAAAGCGCGAGAGAAAATTTTTCGGCCGCAGGGCACGGTGAATCGTTGACACACTTTAAAGTCGTGGACCACTTTTTACTGTATTGTAACGCTGCTCTGTACTGCATTGCCCTTACATGCATAATAAGAGGTGATGCAGCATTGTGCTGGTTGCATGTTAAAAGAGGTGTATACAATCGCGATGACGTCAAACATGTGTACACACACGATCCGTGGGTGTTCACGAGAGTTCAGCTCGAGGCTACGGAGCGCGCGAGGCCACAGATCGAGACTCTCCCAACTGTTTTCGTCTGCGTAAGGATGACGCTTACTTCTAAACCGGTTACGATGTGCACCTACAACTTGCGTGCGTTCTGCAACGTTGGCGTCATTATAATCGAATTTCTCTCTCCACAGGTTAGTTGTGTGTGCTACGTGCAGGTGCAAGTAAATTGGGACACAGAGCCACCTTGCATTGAACGAGGGAGGCTGGCTGCACAGGGCACAAGCCGATAATCGCGACAAGGATGTATCAATCGTATACGCTTTGACTTTGCGCGGCTACAGCGAAAGAGTAGTACTAGCAACGCGACCGGCGCAGCCTAGGGAAGTGGCAATATGGATGTATTCGCAAATGTTAAACTTTACAACGGATGATGTTAAAAAGCACGACGGAAGCGTTCACCGCGACCTCAACAAGACCTCTATCTTCCAACGATCATGTCCAGCACATGCACGGGGAAGCATCGAACCTGGCTCAGGTTGCTCCTGTAGGCGCAGCGTCCGAGCCAGCACCTCTTGGTCGAGCACTGCTCGTCCATGCGGCACTGGCCACACTCGGTCTGGAAGCAGGCCTTGAGGCTCTTCCACGAAAGGTCGGTGCACATCTTGGGCTCGCCCCAGCAGGTGCCCTGCGCGCACTCGTCGTCTGCCTCGCACGGCTCGCACTCCGGCAGCAGATCGGCGTTGGGCGAGGGGGTGGGGACGGCCTCCTCCTCCGGCGCCAGGTCGAGGCATGCTTCGGGGACGCGCACGGAGATGTGCAGCGCCTGGCGCTCCAGGACGGCGCAGCAGGCAGCCGTCATCGCCAGGTCGCGCTGCGACGCGGCCGCGCGTGTGGTATACACGGACAGCATGGCGCACGGCATCGGCGTCGGCAGCGCGAGGAAGTCGGCCTCGGTCTGCGCGGCGGCGAGCGGCAGGAGGGCGGCGAGCGCGAGCGCGAGCGCGGCGGTGGTGGGGCGGATCATGGTTGCTGCGGGGTGGTGGGGGGACGCGGGGAGGAGGAGAGGGGCGGGTCTTATAGAGGGCGGGGCCGGGGTATGGGTGGGTGGCGCGGTAACGCGGGGCGTTACACGCGTTAGCCAAGCGCGGTAGCCGCTACCGCGCTACCGCGCCACCACGCGTCCGCCGCGGCACCCAGCCGCGCCCCCCGTATGTGCCATTAGGGAGTCCCGTGCGAGGCCCGCGCACACACCCGCCCCCGTCGCCGCCCGCGCTCCACGAGTCCCGCGGTACCCGCGCGGACCTCCCCCCCGGTGGACACCGCCTTGCTGCCCTTCACCATCCGCGTAGATCTCTCCCATGCCGGTGGAAAGTAGCCCGCACGCGGCCTGACGCAATCCCCGCTCCCCCCCCGCCGTCCCCGCCTTCCGACACTGTGGAACACCCCCGCCGCCACCCCACCCCGCATCATGTTAACACTGCCCCGTCCTTCGCCGCCGCGCCACCGCACACCCCCGCCACCCCCGCTTCCCGTTCCAAAACTTACCGTCGCCTTTGCGTCCCCGCCGCGCTTCCTCGTCGCCGCATGCCCCCGCGGCCCACCTCTCCCCGGGCCACAAATGTGGGAGAGAGGAACAGACATCCCGGATAAAGCCTAAAGCCCTCCCCCGGACGCGCACCCACCCACCCCGCCTCTACAAACTCCACCGCCTCTACCGCCTTCTCCGCCCTACTTTTCCTCTACCGTCCACCGTTCCGTCGAGGCCAGCAGTTCCTCGCGGCTGCCGTTCACGCGTTCTCGCCATCCCGCGCCCGACACCGCGCGCCGCCCCGCCCTCGCACCCGCTCCGCACGCCGTCCACTTATCGCGGAGTCCCGGCGTCCGGAGACAGTCCCGGCGCCCGGGGACAGTCGCGCCGTATGAGAACCGCGTGCACAACACCTACACGCGCCCGCCTTCAACCCTCCTTCTATATTAAGACTTGCCCTACCCCGTCTGCCGCGACCACTCCCGAGTCCCCGATCACAAGCGCGCGCGCGTATGATCCCGCACGCATGGTCCACCACGCCGCATGTCCCGCCGCCGCGCCCTTGACAGCCCTCGCGCGCCCGCGCCGCGCGGAGTGCTCCCGGTCCCCCCAGTCACCGCGCGCGTGCAGCCGCGTCCACGAGACGCCGCAAGACGCGCGCCGTCCGCAGATCTCACGCGCGCGCTGACGGAGCCAGCAGTGTCTCCGGATGCGCGCGCGCGCACGGAGATCGGCGCCAATGTCTACCCGCCGCGAGCGTGCGCCGCGCCCCGACGCTCAGCAACACGCCGCAACTCTGCGCCGGCGTGCTGCGCGCGGGCCGCGGGCGTCGCGCGGCTGCACGCCCCGGTAGCGCGCGCCGGAACGGGGAGGGCACGCCGGGGCGGCCCGGCGCGGACTTGCGCAGATTCGGAGGCCGTCTTCTACAGGGCCTGTCGCGCGCCGTCGGAGGGATTGCTGCATGCAGTGCCGCTCCTGCGTCTAGGAAAGTGAGGCAGCCAAGCGGTCGGCATGCCGCCATAGGCCGCTCATCGCGAGCATACGTGCGCGGAAGGCCCTGCGCTGAAGCCGTCGCCTCACGTCCGGTGGGGTCAGGGAGCGGGACTGCGCGCCCGGGGCGTGCAGCACACGCCGGCACGCTTTGCCGGATGCGCGAGTGCACTCTCGGCTCGTGCAGCGGCAGTCCCGGCGCCCGTTGGGCGCGCGTGCTTACCGTCACTTTTCTTACGCTTGCTACTGTCGCCAAACGCCAAACGGGGTGGCATGCGTCAGGCTGAGCGGACTTTTTGAGCCTCGAGGCTTGACGGTGCCCTAGTGGCGTCCACGTTGGGTTGTAAGCAGCGCATGCACAACGTTGTGGCATTCGGCACATAGAAACCGGGTTCGTCGGTACTGCACATCCGAACCACATCCGAAAAACAAGCCGGTGGGCTGTGCTGCATGTGTCACGCCCACTGGTACAGTAATCGTACTGCGATGCACAGGGGTGCCGCTGCGAACGGTAGTAGGTGTGATAGGTGCGTAGTACGGTGCAGTAGGCGTGATAGCGGCGTCGTAAGTGTGATGGATGGGTAGGTAGTCTTGAGGTTTGAATTGCGACTGGTCCTAGCTGTCCTCGAACAAAGATCTAGTCTATATTGTACAAGTATGAATACCTCTCCGCTGTGCACGTGTTCGCACGTGGAGTGATGCGGGCGTGTCGAGCGCGGCGGCGACTCGGCATATCGGCATTCCATTGCCGTCCATCCTTCCATCTGATGTCAGATGGAAGGATGGATTGATCGAAGTTGGGGTACTTTTGTAAAAATCAAATTATCAATTCCTGACTCCTCATTGTCCGTTCATGCGTCGAAAACGCCGCAATGACACGGAATGACACTGCCCGGATCTGCAGTAATTTGTTCTGCTGCAGGCGCGCCTTGCCTGCGCAGGGCCCATCAAGTCTTGCTCACCATTGCATTTGTGAGGTCAATCTCCGGCTACAGTACAGTAGTCGAAAGTCCCCATTACATGTTTACCTTCACTGTCATGCTCTTGCATAAAATCTCAACACTCCCCCTCCCTCTGCTTGATACAGTAGACATGTGCGCGAGTCCTTTCGCTACAGAGAGTTTGAGACCTTACCGTTGAGACCCTTACCAAGAATATTTCAGTACAGTCGTCGCTCGATACCCTGTAACTGCAACAGCCTTGGTGGAGTGGACCACGTACCGTTGCAGTTACCGAATGGTTATGATAGACTTTTTGCCACGTGTTAGAACAATTTTTGCGAGATTTTACTTGAAAATTCTGTCAATCCTAGTCTGCTTAGCGCTAGTGTCTAGGTGACAAATGGCCTCATATGAGGTCACTTTTCAACTTAATTTTTCTCGACTTGTGCTAGCTGAACAAAATGGAAAAAGATACTCTCGCCACCGCAGTTAACTTCTGCGCTGTGGAAGGGTGGAGCTTGGTGAGATCTGCACGTCCTTTCCAGGCTTTTTGAGAATACATAAAGAAGAAGCTTTTTTAAAGAACATCAAAAGGTTTTTTGTTGATATCTTCGAAACCAAAACGCCTGTTTAAAATATCATCCGATTGTTGAAACTATATTAGATTCTTAGTATTTCTGTGTATTCATAAGTGCTATCCCGATGTTTTGCAGGAAGCTATTGCCGAGGGAATATTGGTTAAAGAAATGGTGTCTAAACTGATTTTATAAAATTTCGATTTAATGTATACTTTTTTGCAAAAAAAAACCCGGCCTCATATGAGGCCAAGCCTGACCTCATATGAGGCAAATTGCCGGTCGTCTAGACACTAGAAAGCATCATCATCATCGCAGAGTACCACCTGGTTCCAATTCCTAGACGTGTTAGTCTAGGTGTAAGCAAGAAACAAGGGGACTCGTTATTACACGTGTTCACTTTTTTCTGTAAAGTACACGTGTTCACTTCTCTTTATGAGGGGAACGGGGTGGTGCTGAACTTTTTTTTCTGTAATAAATTTTTCTTTTTTGTTTCTTTTTTTTCTCACTTCTCTTTGTGAGGGGAACGGGGTGGTGCTGTCCGCACGGCTGTTCGCAGAGGTGTACCCTTGGATACTGTTCAGGTCATAAGTTGAACCGAAGTCTTGGCGCCAACGCGCCCGAAAGGTTTATACTGTACAGTCACACCCCAATACTGTAATGTATTCAATATTTTTCAGGAATTGCAATAGAAACCTTTCTTTTTGTTTCCTTTTTCTTTCCGCGGAAACGTTTAGGACTCGCGATGCGTGCATCGCAAAGAATTGTGGCATGCTTTATGTCATTTCGCGTACGTGTACATGTGTATACGTGTACACTTGCACCCGTAGGGACGGCGGAGGGTACTGCCCCTTAAGGGCAGAAGGGGGACAGAAAGATAAAGGGAGGGAGAGGGTAACGATTCCCCTTTTAATTCGACAAATTTCTGCTAATTCAACAAGCCTCAAGATACAGTGCAATCCCAAATTTTCACATTCAGAGCCCCGCGAACATTGGATTACCGCGCCATATCTCTTGTTGCACCGAAACACGAATTGATTCCAGCGTTCTTACTTAACGATCAGAATGCGCGCACTTTATAACGGTAGACTCATGAGTGTGTTTCAGATTCGCCTTATATGTTTTCCCGCAACAGCATCTCATAATCTGCGGTAGAATCTTTAGCAGCACCATGGCTGATGAATACTGCCGCCTGCAGGAGGCAATATTTGAGAGATTTGAAAGCAGAACACCATGGGGTAAGCTCGCCACAAAGTACAGAGTTGGCAGTGGAATTATTCGCCGGTCCTACGATTTCTGGAGTGCTGAATATCCTGAGTCTCAGCCTTCAATCATCGAATGACATAAATTTTGTTCGTCGATCGCTAGGCCGACCCTGTAAGCTGAAATGTGAAGAGGAGATTGTGATAACAGATGCTATAACACAATATGCTGAAAAAACACACCGCTTTCTCGCTCTGGTATGAGGGACTTGGTGCAAGATTATGTTGGGATGCTATCAATCGCCCGTCAATAGCAAGTCAATTTCACCGAAAATAGGCCATCCGACAGCTGGATAGATGACTTTATGGTTCGTCACAATCTTCAATACACTTCTGTCCAAATCATTGAGGATAAACGTGTGAATGCTGTCTCACCGAAGAACATCACTGAACACCTAGCTCGTGTTCAATCGGCAATGGACAGGTATCATATAAAGGAAGTAAGATTTATTTTCAACACTGACCAGTCCAGAGCCTCGCTCTACCGCATGACGGGTCGCAATCTACGTAAGGGCGTGACTGAGAGTGGTGCGAAAAAGGTGGTTCAACTGTCCGTGAAGACAAAGGGTAACTAACCTTGATCACGTTACAATTATGTCGGTTGTTTCGGCCGCTGGCGTTGCTTACAAACCTGCTCTCGTGTATCCCGGGAAGCTTGCTCATTATCGGAAGGTTAATGGTCAGAAACAGTCTCTGCATTCGGTTCTCCCACCATGCTACCTCTATCAGCGAGACCCTGCAGGAGTAGATTCTGCTATATTTTACGATTGGGCGCAAGGATTTCTTTCGGAGACAGAATGTTTGAGGCAGAGCAACCACCGAATCCTTTTAGTGCTGGATGGTTACGGGGCACACGTCCAGTACCGATCCCTGAAGATGCTTGCCGATAACAACGTTATAGTTTTAGCGTTGCCTGCGCACACATCCCATGTAAGCCAGCCGCTTGATGTATCAGTGTTTGTTGCGTACAAGTCTTATCTACAGGAAGAGGTGCACAGGGCCTCTCGTCAAAAACCGTGCTTGGATGCATTCGATGTTGGAACTTGCATTCGCAATGCGTACAGTAAGTCACACACGGCAGGAAACATTTGCTCAGGTTTTTACAGAGCTGGCATTTGGGATCCCAGTTTACTTAGCACGAACATGGACCCTCTCAAAACGCTTTTATCTCAGCTTTGGAAAGGCGAGGGGACAACAAGCGAAATTTGGCTCAAGGAAAGAAAAACAGTACTATCCCCCAGCCTGGTTACAAAGAAACAAGAGCTGATATCAGACGTTTGGTGGTTCTTGCGCCTCAGCGTGATATTCTGCGCCAACGGTTGACATCGACACGCCACGAGCGCCGAGTGAGGCAGAGACTCAATGCAGAGTGCCAGGGGCGCCCGGAAGGTTCTGTGATAGAGTAAATCTCTGTGAATCTCGCAAATCAGCTTAGAAAGTTTCAATAAAGTTTACGGGCCATGGCGCTGTGGTGACTTGTCGGATTAGGCAAAAAGTGCTTTCTGAGCTGTATGAATGGTCTTATTCGTGAAATTCTTGCTCTCGCTTAGTTCAGGCTTCATCCATGGTTCTCTGTTATGGTGCACCATATCAGAGAACCATGGACCAAGGCTCTTCATGAAGAGCCTTGTCTGCACTTTATGTGAATATTGAAATGGCTAGAGTTCGGGGGGTAGCTCCCGAGATATCGGGTTTTTGGCGTGCTTTGAGCAAAATTTTCAGAGCAGTTGCCGAATTAAGAGAGGAATGGTTAAGGGAAAACTTGACAACTTCACACTTTATTCCCAGGGCCGCAAGAGCGATCCTTCCATCCAATGAAAGCGTACCAGGGGCCATTACGCAGGACAAGTCGGGTGGCAGGCACACAGCCACCGACCAAGCGCCGCAAATGAAACAGGGCAGCCCCATTCGGGCCCAGATGCGACCCAAATGGACTGTGCTGAAAACTGATGGCCGCCTACATTGCACTCCACCACTTCCAACACTGCTCACAGCTTCAGCTCTGCCACAACCTCCCCTTCACCCAAACAGTCAACTGCCTCCCACTTTGTGATATCTCAGGCGCTCGCCCACTAAACTATTCACGCGCTTCGCTGTATTGCTTCCCTCGCTTCCCACCGCGTCTACCTGATTGACAATCATATTATTGCCTCTGTGAGTTCCCAGGAAACGGGCTTCTCATCGCCCCTTCTATGATTATCGCTGTCGTACAGCAAGAGTTTTCCATTTCTATCGACATGCTGCCGGGCTAGTTGTTACGGCTGGTGATATCACACTGGCACTGGACAGAGTCTGTGGAGTGAAGATTATCGAAAGGGCGCCTCTGCTAGGGCTGTGTGTTTATATCCGGCGACTTCAAAGAATGTGGCACTGTGACGAGCTGCAATTGTGTCAGGAATGTCGGTCCACCTCCTCTTCCGGCCATACCGGTGGGATGACGCCCACGGATCTGGCACCAGCACGTGGGATCTGATTATGTGTTTCGCGGAAATGCAATCCAGTTGCACATCCCCACCTGCCATTGCATATTTGAAACGTTTGTTTCCGGCTTCTACGACTCGCCTATTACCATCCTCAGGTTCTGCGTGAATCAGCTTTCGCAGAAGGAGCACTCTGGACCTAGGAAAACGGTGATGCGAAAATATTGCTTGGATAATCCCGAGGTGCCTTCGTCCGTCCTTTTCGTACGAAATCGCATCTCGCCTATCGACAACATTGAAGACAACGTTTCCTGCATAAGCATTCTGTCACACCCTTAACGTGTCATCCCACTCAAATCGTGCCGCGAATCGCACAGACTTCTTCTGATTCCATACTTTTAGGTTTGTCGATGGGTGTTCGATTTTATTGATGACTGCCTCTGTAGCACTGAGACAACCCACGCTGTACTTTTCTTGCCATCATAACTGATATTGGAGTACTTGCTACGAGCTCTTCCTCTACTGTTTCAAAGTCCTCTCGCCGATCATGAAGATCACACTCCGTCTGAAGGCACGCTACGGGATTGCGTGTCAGAAGCAGTTTAGTCTGCGCGGCCGAAAAAGGAGAATTCAGCTCATTACTTTTCTCTTGCACTTCGAGAGAAAGGCGAGCGCTTAGCAATTGTGGTGCAATTCCGACCAACTTTTTGTTCGTGGACGAGTATCCTTTTTTGTTGTTTTGTGCATCGTTTCATTGTCATCAGTTGCCCCTTTTCTGAAGCACCCAAAGTTGATAAGGTGGTCAAACAAGTGATGCATCAGTCGATGAATGTTTGTGTTGATCTGGCAGTCAAGTAGGAGTACCAGATCATGGGCAATTTTGAAACTAAGCTTTGCTAAGTTCTGTATGTCTGCAAGCGTGCGACGCCCTGTGTCGGGACTCTCATTAACGCCAAGTAGCCTTCCCTGCAGAAGGTCCATGTCTATGAGGAGGGTAACAAATACTAGACTTTGGAGGGACGACAAGTTGGTTTATGTGACAAATGGCCGGGGGATGTCACGCTTGTGGCAAAGGTATCAGAACGAGTTCGATTTGGAGAAATTGTGAACGGTCTGCAACGGCAAATCGTGGGTTGACAAGATTTGCGTACGGCCTTCATGTGTGCCCACGTTCAGTCGGGTCCGACCGGACCAATTCCAGGCACCTGACTGCAGCTCTTTGGAACGTATCTCGGCGAGCACGAAACGGCTCGCCACCCTCTGTCCCGTTCGAGCGCAGTCAGTGTTTCTGCCTGCACGTCACCGCGTCCGAAGTAGAACGCAGTGAGAACACTGCCGATCAGGCTATGCCTCCGAAATCAAACACCTCGCGTGTCCGGTTCGAGGTTTTATCCGAGCAAGCCCGTTGTGGCGGAGTGCCACTGAGCGGTCCAGAAATCACGAACTACACACTTGTAACCGCATCGCTTCCGAATCTTATCTCCACGGAGGTTTCTGTGCTCCAAGATATTATCCGCTCATGTCCCTCCGACCGCCAGCCGGCTGCAATGCCAACCACTCTGGAAGAATGCCTTTCTTTCGTTCTAGAGCTGAGGGACGAGATTCGTGCTACAACTTACTTGCCCCCATCTCCGCAGCCATCCGCCCTTGAGAATCTGGTAGCCATGTCTGGTCGGGAAGTTCTCGAGCTCGGTCAAACCCACCCAAATCAGCTCATTTCTCTAATGAGGAATGCCGCGGAGCACGACAGTTCCCTTGTTCCAGCATTGCCGGAGTATTCAAGCGGTGCCATCGCCGCGGCACTCTCCATGTCTTGGAAGCTATCTGCTATTGACGCAGCTCTCAATTAAGTGCGAGTCACAGCTCCTACGAACGCAACTGAGCAACCCTCCTCCTCAATTCATGCGGGCCTCGCAAGCGATCCCAGCCCAGCCTGCGTGCCTGAGCGAGGTGGGCAACTGCCTGGTCCTTCTACTAGAAATGGAACTCTCTCAATTCTCTCTGGACTGCAGGATGGTCTCACACGGGCTAATGACGTACCCCTCAGTGGTTCGCTCCAAGGAACCCCCCTAAGAGGGCGAGGCTTGACAAAATTGGTGGCGTCCCACTCCGGAGAAGCGGGTCAATAGTGGACGGCGAAGCGAGTCAGGTTTTCGTCAAGCACTCGGTGGGTCGGGACTGATCTTACCGAGCCAGCTGGGGGTATACCCAGGTCGAGAGTCCCCAACTGCCATGCTTCCGGTCAACGAGATAGCTGGGCCGTCAATTCTACTGGGCTTGGTTCAAGAAGGGATAAATGTAGAACTAGCGATCCGCAATCGGACATGGGGGAGGGGAGCAAACGGCGAGGTGCTGTCAGCGGAAGTGGAAGCCGTTACTGTCGCGAGGATCGTTCACTTGAATCTACTCTCTCATACCTCCATGACCGAAGCCATCGCGAAATGTCCTTGGATGGAGGTTACCCTACGCCGTCTTTTTGCGACCATGTATGTCGAGAATGTGACTGCTCACAGTGGAGGTACCCCCCGTGCAGCAGCCTGGCAGGTAGTGGAGAGTATCCTGGAGATTCACCCTGCGGCGAACATACGAGTTCCGACTCTAGACTCAATATTAGCTCGGGAGTCAGCCGCCAGTTTCAAGGCGATGAACGCTCTCGTTGCATTGGGGAAAAGGGGAACGGCGGGAAGAAGAGCCCCAACGCGAAACCCGGAAACAAAAGGTGATAACGGACGATCATGTCCATGTGATTCGGCGCAGGACTGTAGTGCAATGCGCCTGTCAGGCAGAGACCAAGGTTCGACGGTCCTACACAAACGACAACAACAAGAACAACAATTGGCAACGGCACAGCGCTACGGAGTGTTCGAAGCTCCCTGTCCTCTTTAAGCGGATTTGCGGCCCGAAGTAGCTCGGATCCCTGATAGGGGGGCAAAGAGAAGGGCCCAGCCCGGGATCGGTGAATGGTGGTAGAGTCTTGTAAAGGCAACTGCTCGACTAGTTCGGAGGGGTATCTAGGTAAACCTAGTCCGATGAGTCGTAAATCCAATGCTCGTAGAGCGCCTTGTACACCTTGTACCCTTGATAAGGTCTTCGACGGGGACGTCGCAACGTAGCCCGTCGGGAAAGAGGTAAACGTAGCAGCGCTACACTGTCGTACTGCCCGATGGCAAAGTACCAACACCGGATCGGTCGCAACCAGATTCCAATGGAACCAACTCTGAGAAAAGCACCACTGGTGCACCAACACAGAAGCCCGATGGCTAATGACGTCACGTTGCGGATCGCAATCCTACAAGGTGGGA
Source organism: Chondrus crispus (assembly GCF_000350225.1). Taxonomy (NCBI): domain Eukaryota; phylum Rhodophyta; class Florideophyceae; order Gigartinales; family Gigartinaceae; genus Chondrus; species Chondrus crispus. The sequence goes on along the minus strand of NW_005179094.1, from coordinate 11,055 downwards.
CCAACTCAAGATTAAGGGAAATTAGGATAGGGAATAAAGGAAAACTGATAAGGAAAAAGGGGACCCCCGAGCGCAAAGGATACCGTAGGCTAGAGTAGAAGGGAATGTCTTGTAAAAGACGGACTTCGACCAAGGCGATATCAAACTCTGGCAACTCGGGTTACCTTTACTGACTTGGTAGTCAATGGGCTAAGTTATATATCACCCCGCCGAAGCCACTACAGTAGGTCGCGGCGCTAGATCCTAAATCTAATCTAATGTCAGCTAAATAATTGGTAACAAAATTAAAACAAATAATTAAAATAATACTGTGCAAATATTCACACGTGTGTCCCCCAATCCGGACTACTTTGTCATACCTTACTGGCTTCCTTTCGTTCCACCCCCCTGTAGAGCGCATTATTGCACTACAAGGACTTTCCCGCTGTCCCTTCCCGACTTCCCTTCGACCTCTTCCATCTCAAACAATATTTCGTTGGGACCGAAAGAATTTGGGCTAATGCTTCCGGTTGTAAAATCCGTCCTCTCGGTACTCAATTATCTCTGCTGTGGACCCCGTTCCTCCATTTCCACTGCAATGTCTCCAACCACAGCGTTGTACCGGGCCGTCACATCGATAGTCGAACGTACAATTAATCTTCCCCCAGGGATAAACACGGCTACAAATGTTCAATTCCTGGATAGGAAGCCAGATACAATCGACATCCATCTTTCCGGCTCCTGTGACGTTTTCCTCCAGTCTGTCGCATTCCAAGCTCCTTGGAACGGACTTCCAGAACGAGTGGCTTTGGAATCCGAGCACTCGCGTGGTTCGTTTCGATTGTTGGACTGGCGTAAACTAGACCTTCCAAATGGCGGCTATAGTAGCTCTGCTTTCTGGATCTCGAGATTACCTGCTAGCGTGCAGCCCCTATTCCTTCCCGATAACCCTACGGGACTACACATGACGCTTTTGCGCTCCCTTGACAGTTCGTCCGCAGGCTCTCTGGCGCACCTGCCGCGTTCACGTCTACACTGTATTTCCGGTCATTACGGAAGGATACTGGACCTTCCAGACGCAGCGGGAATGATCGAATGGTCACCTCTTTTCCTAGAAGAGAGCGAATACACAACCGTATCTGACAAATTGACTATGACTTCCTTTGCTGTTCGGAAGGATGAGGCACGGGACAGGACTATCAGCTGGCCACAAACTCAGAATGCTCTGATGCTTGACCGTCCCAAGGTCGACTTACAGGACCCAAGTGTGTTTGAGCAGCTTCGGGTATCGAAAGGCGCGCGGCTAAGTGGATTTTACTTTGACATTGCCAGTATGTTCCACAATATAAGACTCCCGAAACATCCTGTCCCGATGTTCCCTCTGACCTGCATATGTTTCGGTAACCTACCGGGAACGCTCCAGAGACGCTTGGTTCGTACACTTGGCTTCCGCCCCCAGCAAAATGCCCGGATGCGTCCACTCCAAGCCACCTTACCAATGGGCTTCAAGTGGGCTGTCTACATTGCACATAATTTTGCAAAGTCATGTGTCACGCAGGCCTACTCGAAGTTCTTGAGCTCTGACCACCAAATTATGCCACGTCCTCGCCAAAACGATTCGTACGAAGTTCCGGTGTCATTGATCTATCTGACGGGGATGTTCTACTAATGCAGACCATCGATGATGTAAATTTTATTTGTGTTGGATAGGCTCCTGATCGAGTGGTCTGACTGCATCGTGAGTGTGAAGACGTGTTCACTGAGAACGGATTGCCCATTAAACGCTCCAAGTCAACCACTTCGGGGTCAGTAGTGACTGAGAAAATGACATTTATCGGATGGACATGGGGCCTTCTCAGGCCAGGTGATTTTCCCCCGTATATCTAAACTCAAAGATACATTAGGTTTGGCATCTGCGGTGCTAGCAGTTGGCAATGTGGACGTTCGATTGTTCGAAAGGCTGGTGGGAAGATTGGTTTGGATTTGCCTCGGTCAGCGTCCGCTTTTGTCAATACTTCTTCATACCTTCAAATCGTTGGAAGACGCCCGAATATTGGGTTGCCGGTACATCTCAATTAGACCGACAATCCGCAGGGAGCTCGAAAACTTAACATCGCTTTCCGTTTAATCCCGCGTTTCCCTGCACAGACCGACTTGGACGACAGTCATCTGCGTAGATGCCTCCGAAATGGCTGGGGCGTTTGTCTACGCTCTAGTCAGACACGAAGATATTCGACGTCTGGTTTCTGCCTCTCAACGCCACACAAGCCTTTCGTCAATCGTTCGTACTCATTCGGCAGCTCTTTTTACTATATCTCGAGACACGAACTATGCTCATAGAGCCTGGTGCAATGTAATCAAAGCGTTCGTCGAAAAGCATAACTGGTTCACGGCTTTTTCGCATCGTTGGCGACGCCATGAGCATATAATCTCGCTTGAGGCTGAGTCCGCACTCTTGGGACTGGAATGGACCGTGGCTCATCCAATTACAGGTCATCGTTTCTTGCTATTATTGTAGTGCAATACGCACCTGAAAAGGGGGGCGAAAAGAAAGGAAAATATTTGGATATGAAAAGTAGTCCGGGTTAGGGGACACACGTGTGAATAATTGCACAGTTTTAATTTTTAATTGTTTTATTTCATTTAGTTAATTAGTTGGCATTAATTTTGCTGACAATAGATTAGATCTAGGATCTAGCGCCGCGAGCTACTGTAGTGACTCCGGTGGGGCGATATGTACCTTAGCCCTCTGACCACCAAGTCAGTAAAGGTAACCCGAGTTGCCAGAGTTGAATATCGCCTTGGTCGAAGTCCGTCTTTCCCAAGACGCTCCCTTTTACTTAAGCCTACGGCATCCTTTGCGCTCGGGGGTTCCCTTTTTCTCTTTCCTTTCTTTCCCTATTCTTTTCTACTTCTATTTCTATTTTTCCCTTAATTGTGTTGGTTCCACTGGAGTCGGTTGCGACCGATCCGGTGTAAGTGTTTTAGCCATCGGGCAACACGTCGTGTAGCGCTGCTACTGTTTCAAGTTCCGTCGGAAGGCTGTTGCGACGACGCCTCCGTCGAAGGTTTTACTGTATAAGACAGAGTTCGTACCACCTATCGCGATTGCGATCGCGCTGGTGAGGGTGTTTTTGGCCATCGGGCAACACGTCGGTAGTAGCGCTGCTACACAATTACGATCCCGTCGGGTAGTGCTGAGCAAGCCCCCGTCGAAAGACCTTGAATTATACCCAAGGTGCTGATAACGCTCGTCGAGTATTGGCCTTACAACCCAGCAAACCGCGGTTACATTCTCGTAGACAAGCCCAACCCGCACTCGCCGAGCGCTCAAGTCTTCGCAAGTCTCTACCACTATTTTCCTCCCGGGCCGGGCATCTTTCCTTACCCCCCCGTCGGAGTTGAGCTACCGTGGGCCGCAAGCCTACACATGGGGAAAGGGAGTCTCGAACGCTCCGTAGCGCGTGCCATCGGCAGTTATTGTTGTTGCTGTTGTTTTTCGTCTTTTTGTTTGACCGTCGGACTGTGTTCGCGGCCTGCCAGGCACGTTGCACTACAGGAATCTCGCATGACTCGCGAGAGGCACAGGGTCGACGTACTGTGCCCGGGGCTCAGCCCCGTTCCCCGTCTCTAAGGGAAAAATCAGGCCCCAAGGAGGAGGTTGTTGGATTGGTAGATAAGCCCAAAGGGCCAGCTCAAGTCAAGAAAATTTTGAGCCGAGCCCGAGATCATCCGCTGGAAGAAGTTCGAAGACCCTGGTACAGGGTTAAGCGAAGGGAGTGTCCCGAGAAGATTTTGGTTCTTGCGCGAAAAAACTACAAAGTGTACGCGGACATTGGACCCACAATCGGATTGATGAGCCGAGTGTTGTCTGTATTAGACACCGGCGCGGGACCAAACCTTGTGCGAAAATCGGAACTCCCGGCTGGAATGGAATCTCTAGTGTCCTGCGGACCGACCCAAGACATTGGCGACGTGAATAATAGGCCACTCCGGACTCTCGGCACAATTAGAATGCCTGTGAGGCTTGGAAAAGTCTTGGCCGCAGCCGAGTTTATTGTATGCGAAAAACTAGCAGTCCCGCTAATTCTAGGCGCGGACTACTGTGACCGGTTTGTGGAAACAATTTATCCAAGGAAGAAAACGGTTGAGTTGGCGGATTTCTCGGAGGTTCCGATAGTTAGACGGTTCTCGACGAGAAAAGAGAAGAAAAATCTCGTCCCGGGCGAGGACGAAAATGATGGAAAGGTGGAGCGAATTTCCCCTAAGGTAAAAGTGGCAAGAGCCACGACTATCGAGCCAGGGACGCAACGCGTCGTGGAATGCACCTCGAAGAGGGCGGGCTTGATTGTGGTTCAGCCGTACTCGTCGTTGTACGAAAGGCACGGGTTGACGTGCACGAATGGTGTCGTTCAGGTTGAGCCTGACAGGCCATTTCGTTTACTCGTTGCGAATTTTAGGACGTACCCTGTCAGGGTGCAAAAAGGCCAAGTGGTGGCAGAATTATTACCGCACCCGAGAGCCGCGCTCGAGAGCAAAACCACCATTGGTGAAGTTCTCGGAATTCACGAAAGGAAGAAGGAAAATTTTCCTAATTCCACCAACTTGGTCTTGAAGACGCCTACGGGCGAGACAAGATGCGAACCGTCGGATCAAGACCGCGAGGAACAGCAAGGAGAGCGGAAGGAAAGGCTCTCCGCGACGGCAACTACGAAGCCAGAGCGGTGGATTGAGCCTCCCCCGCCGGACGTGGAGAAAGTCGACCTGAGCCACGTGCCGGACCGGCTGCGCGAAAGATTCCGTCGAATGTTGAAAAAGTATTCCCGCATGTGGGATGGGACCCTGGGTGAGATCAACACCACGGTCCACCGGATTGAACTGGCCCCGGATACAAGGCCAATTGCACAAGCTCCATACCGAGCCGGTCCAAAGGCTCGGGAGGTCGACGACGCAGAAGTACAGAAGATGTTAGGAGCAGGAGTCATCGAACCGGCGCAGTCAGAATGGGCGTCGCCCGTTTTATTAGTGCCGAAGCCGGACGGATCGATGCGCTTTTGCGTAGACTACCGCAGGCTGAACGCAGTGACGGTAAAGGACACGTACCCTTTACCGCGCATGGATGAGTGCCTGGACTCGCTTGGTGACACCAAAGTTTTCTCCGTGTTGGACGCGATCTCGGGATATTGGCAGATGCCTATCCCAGAGCGCGACCGCGCGACCGCACAAGACCGCATTTTCGTGCCACTCAGGATTGTATCGCTTCTCAAGAATGCCCTTCGGGCTAACTAACGCGCCAGCGACGTTTCAGAGAGCAATGGATATCCTGCTCTCTCCGTTCCGTTGGAAATGCTGTTTGGTGTATCTGGATGACATAATAATTTTTAGCAAGTCGTGGGAGGAGCACATCGTGCACGTGGATGAAATACTTTCTGTATTGGAAAAGGCAGGTGTGAAGTTCAAGCTTCGCAAGTGCGAATTTTTCGTCGAAAAGATCAAATACCTGGGCCATGTCGTTCGGCCAGGTACATTGGAAGTGGACGCTGCGCGAACCGTCGCACTGGAACAAGTGAGGTACCCTCAAACGCAGACCCAGCTCAGGAGCTTCTTGGGACTTTGTAATGTCTACCGCAGATTCGTTCCGCATTATGCAAAAATCGTGCATCCGCTCAATCAACTATTGAAGAAGGGACAACCGGTCCAGTTGGAAGGATTGGACGAACCGTGCCAAAAAGCTTTTCACAAGCTCAAAGACGCTATCTTGGCGCCACCGGTGTTGGCGCTGCCGAAGAAAAACTTACCATACTCGGTAGACACCGATGCAAGCGACTATCAAATCGGCGCTGCATTATTTCAAACGCACCCGGATGCGCAACGTAAACCCATCGGGTTCTTTTCAAGAACGTTAGCCGCAGCCGAGAGAAACTATTCTGTATCAGAAAAAGAATGCCTAGCGGTAATTTGGGCCGTACAGACTTTAAGACCATATCTATATGGCGAGCACTTCATTGTGCATACCGACCATGCCTCATTGAGGTGGTTGATGAACGTAACCGACCCCAACGGGAGATTAATCCGATGGAGGCTCCGCCTCTCGGAATTTGATTTCGAAATCAAGTACAAGAAGGGCAAGGCAAACAGCCAAGCCGATGCCCTGTCAAGATTACGGACCGCAGGAGAAACCGTCGACGAAATCGACGACGAAATTCCATGCTTTATGGCTGAACCGGCCGAGGGAACGGTGGAGGACGAGGACAGTTTTGACGGGTTAGACGACATCCTCGCTCTTGAGGGGGGGACCGCCCCTGAGCGCCTCGATCCATTCCAAGCTGTCACTCCGGAGGAGCTCATTCGCGAGCAAGCCGTCGACCCCTTCTGCAACCGCATCAAGGAAGAAATGGAAGCCGGAAAGGTGAGAACGTTCAGCACGGAGACCGAGGAACTCGAAGAAACTCTATGCCGTACTGCGGCGGAGTTTGTACAAGTGGTGATACCACAATCGTTAAGGGACCGCGTCCTAGGGTTAAGCCATTACGCAAAATTGGCAGGCCACCCGGGAGGCAGGAAACTTTACAAGACTTTGAGAAGACATTTTTATTGGTCTACGATGGCCCTAGACTGCTATGCAGTCGCAAAGAATTGCGCCGCATGTGCGCGGGAAAGGGTGAAGTTAAGAAGAAACACGAAGGAAATGAAGCTGTTCACGCCCAAAGCTCCGCTGGAGTTTGTCGCCATCGACATCTTCGGCGAGCAAATTACAACTAAGCGAGGAAATCGGTATATTCTCGTGATCAGCGATCGATACTCGAAACTGGTACGAACCGTACCGTTGAAGAAGATATCAGCTGCGCACGTCGCACAAGCCTTCGTTCACCATTGGGTATACGTGTACGGACCGCCGGTCAAGCTGCTGTCCGACAATGGAACACAGTTCACGGCCCGGTTCTTTCAGAATGTATGCCGAATTCTTGGCATACGCAATGTGTTCACGACTACGTACCACTCGCAAGCCAACGGCCAAGTTGAGAGGTTTAACCGCACGCTGACTTCTGCGTTGCCAAAATATGTTGGAGAGCATCCCAAGGACTGGGACTTATTTAGCGACGCTGTGACGTTCGCCTACAACACGCAAGTTCATTGAACTACGAACATTGCGCCCTTCGAGTTGGTGTTAGCTCGGGCGCCGAGAAGCATTGCGTTACAAGCGCAACCAACTTTGGAGAACTTTAGCTCGTCACGAGCATACTACCTGAAATCGCAGTCGTGGTTGGAGAGCCTAATGCGAAGCAGGATAGGAGTTTGCGAAAGGAACAAGCCCGGTACAAGCGAAATTTCGACGCACGCCTTCGCAAACCGCAATATGAGATCCCACCGGGGTCGTACGTCTTCCTCCGGAAGGAGCAGGGCACAGCTAGCGAACCGAAACACAAGCTGGCCCAAGTCGCTACAGGACCTTATCACGTCAGAAGATCGGATCAACATACGGTAGTCATTGCCATTGGCGATCAGGAGGAACGCGTATCGCGAGACAGGGTGGAGTTAACCCCAAGCCCGATGGACTACGCGCCGATAACTGGCGTACTTCAAGCGCTACAGTTCCTGGGAGCGTCGGAGCTAAACGAAGATGGAGAGGTAATGGAGGACGAGGAATGTCCTCACACCCGTGCGCATACGTCAGGGGACCAGGACAATCTAATTAGTCAAACGCCGACAGCGGAGACATCTCCGGACCTACGCGATTTCAGAAAGTCCAGAGAAGAGGACGAGTTGGAAGATCTTCAGGAGGGGGAAGGGAACAGTTCAGAGAAAGGAGAGGAAACGGAGAATACGGAATACGTAATCGATCGGGTCGCCGACCACGATTATCAAAATGGTAATTTGATTCTCAAGGTGGAATGGTACGACTATACGCCTGAGCACGCGACGTGGGAGCCCATTGAGCAATTACCCCGCAGTGCGGCCGTCACGTATTTCCGAAGGAAGAAGTTACCCTTGCCGCCGCAAGTCGCGCACGCGCGAGTGCGATAGTCATCGTCAATAGAATCAGCAGGTTATGGAACACGGAGGAGTCAGAAATTTGGAGCAGAAGGGGTCCGCAAGCAAGGAAAGTCGGAGCGAGAGGAGCAAGGCAAGAGAACGCGGAACGCCTTTACGAGAGGGGAACGACGAGCGACGCGTTTTAGGGACTTGAAGTGATGCGGTGCCCCTGGACGAGTCATTGAGTCTACCGGAAGACGCACCCCCGTCATCAACGGATGCACGCGAAACGACAATCGAAATCAGTGTCCCGTCCTCGGAGAGCAAGTTAATCCAAAATAATTACTTTTTTTGTTGTTGTCGCCCGCCGCCGACGGCACACACAGGGGACGTTCGCTGTCGATCTGCTAAGATTGAAGACCGAGCAAGACGCGCGCTTGTTTTGTACCGTGTACTTTCACGTGACCATCGTCCTCATCGAGGACTTACTTTCCCCCTGACCACAGTAACCCACTACTTTTGTTTTTGTTCTACTCTGTTTTGTTTTGGTTTTTTTCTTTTGTGTGTTTTCGGTTGTCTCTTGACAGGACGCAGGGAGAAAGAACCCGCACCGCGGACCAAGGTGAATGAGCCTTACGACACCTATCGTTCGGCGACCCTCGGACGGGCGTACCTAGTCCCGTGCGAGCCGTCGATCGTAAGCAAGTTAATACGCTGTGTGTCGGGCCGAGGAAGAAGTGTATTCTACGAATAACTGAGCACGACGGACTGTGCCTAATTGAGTAAGTGTCTGGAAGAAACCAGACGGCGGAAGGCAAGGGAACGCGGAACGCAGTTGGAAAGGTGTAAGTGAAGGAAAAGCGTGGTGCTGTAGTTGTGTTTGTGTCGTGTTACCATTCAGGGAAAGGTGGAACAGACTACAGTATTCTCTAAGGGATAGCGGGCTGTGTCAGGCAGACGAGCGGGTCACCCTCGAGTCGAGGGAGAAGAAGGGGAAAAGATGCAGTTGATGTAGAGGCGCATGCGAGGGAGGCTGACCAAGAGGAAGTCAATGATGCCGGACGCGGTAAGACTGCGAGTGTAATGTTGAAATTGTATTGAGGATAGTCCCCATCCGGAGGCTCTCAAGTTGGAAGTGATGCGGTGAACCGCGTCGCGGAAGGAAAGAGTAAGGACAGTCGCCGGAAACGAGATCCCTCGGAGTGAGGGAAAGGGAAATGAAATAATCTAAGCGATTTTGCCTGGGACCCCCGCCCATGAATGAAATGGTCTGCGCGGTCATGCCGTGGAATGAAAAATTTACTGTAGTCTCAGGCTGAGGTAATACACCTCCTTGGATGCGGTCACGCGCTGCCGCCGCGCGCAAGTGAAGGGACGCTTGGATCAGTGACAGGCCCTCGTGGGGCATGATTTATCAAAAAAATGGGGATACCGGCAGGGAGCTGCTGGACGGGCGGAGAAAGTTGAAAATTGAACACTGGTCAGTCTTCGAAATTTTAATCAAAATTAAGGGAAGGTACGGAACTTGTCGGTCATACGAGAACGGGTTGTCGCTTGCTATAGCCAACGGCACAAGTATCCGAGGCGGTCCGGAAGCCCCGTCACCAACCATCGCGCGCGACGCTGACCACAACACAGAACGAAGGTGCCGCCGGACTCGTTTCAAAGGCGGTGACTACGATCGCCGAACTGAGAGACCGACGCTCGACGAGCGGGAGGGTCCCCCCACACGAGCACATGACATGCAGACTTCGAGGAAGACCGCGTTTAAGTCGTCGCACACACTCGCCTAGGAAGGCTGCTCCTTTCTGCGCCAGACCGCGAATATTTTCGTGAAAGACTTCGTCGTTCGAGGCAGCAACCAAGGAAAGAAAAACAGGGAAATAAGAGACAAGGGAAACGGCATTTGCTTTCTTCATTTATGAGGTGACGGAGAGTCACTCCCCAGTCTCCTCCTCGTACGCTCTAGAGGACCACTGCGGCGAGAACGACTCCAGCGGAGAGAATGGGTAGCTCGACGAGCTTGATTACGGCGATCAGTCCGTTGGTCTTGACGACTGCCGATGTCACAGCTCACGTCATATTTTTTACCCCGAGCGACCAACCGTAAGGGTCCCTCCCTTTTCCTTTTCATGTCCTTTTCCCCTCTTTTCTTTGATTCCCCTCCCTATTCCCGTACCTTTCTACTTTATTATTTCTTTCTGTCCTCCTTCTATCTGTTTTTTTGCGAAGGCAGTGAAGTACAACGAAACACAGGGAGGAGATGGAGAGTGTCGTTTTTCAAGCCTGGGGCAAGGGACGCGTCCCCCACATACCAAGATCGAAGATGTCGCGAGTGGCCTTGGCAAGGGCGACGACGCCCCCAAGATTACCAAAATCCCCCAACTCCCTCTAAGACACAACTATAGGAGGACTGTCAGGCCCCCTCGCGATGGAGGACCAGAGAGACATGTTCTGCCCCTACGCTCAGTTTTATTTGGACTAGATATGTACCCGAACCGAGATGCAACGCACGAAGACAGTAGAGGCATCGCACGAATGGCCTGTCTCACGGAGATCGTGGTCGGCCACGAATGGAATTTTTCCCAGTATGGGAGCAGAGACAAGGACGGTCAAATAACACAATGGTCGCGGTGGTGACGCAGTCGCCATTGTTTTCCCACTTAAAGGGGAAATTCGAAGGGACGATGCTTTTCAAGCTCGTTCCCAGTCGCGAGAAAGAGGGAAGCCCCACTCTTGATAGGAAAAAGGGTCCCTCCGATACGAGGACAACGTGTGCAGCAAGACGCTGTTATACAAAAAGACATAAATATATAAGGGGGCGACGGCCCGTACACTCGGACAGCGGGGTTGCCCGATACCATTTCTTACTTTATTTATTGATGCATTTGGAAGGATGGAAGTCCTCGAAGAGGACGGCAGTTTTCCGCCCTCATAGGAATGAGGTAGAAAATGGGGAAATAACGAGTGAGCAACATTGACAGGATCACCGGTGCGTGCTTTAATCTTGAAGGCTTCGGAGCGAATGGGCTGATGCCCAACGCACAGGACGAGAAGGTTCGCGTACTGTAGAGTGGTTGAAACTACGATTCGACGATGCAT
>NW_005179093.1:134255-173327 GCF_000350225.1 Chondrus crispus | reverse complement strand
CCATCAGTTGCTCCTCGTGTGCCCACGCTAGGCAACAACCCCAGCCACACCAGCTCGCACACCACTCTCAGCAGATAGCAGAACAGCTCAGCTCGGACACCTGCGGCCCAATCTCCCCACCCTCGACCCATGGTAACGTATACATCTTCACATGCATCGACACAGCGAGCCGGTATCTCGTCACATACTACCTACGACGCCGACAGGAAGTCAACACAATAATTCCACAACTATTCAAAACACTTGCCACCCAAAACAAACTCCCTCTCGCATACAGAACGGACAACGCGAAGGAATTTGCATCGTCACATGCCAAGGCCACGTACAGTGCGCACGGCATACAGCACATCACAAACACGCCCCATCAACCGCAAGAGAACTCAATAGCAGAGCGGATCAATAAGACGCTCTTCACAAATGCGCACGCCGCATTACACCACGCAGCCCTCCCACCACAATTTTGGGAAGATGCCGTACGAGATGTAGCCTTCAAATACAACATCAGGCGGCACAGCGCCACACAAAAAGTCCATGGACACTCTGGAACGGACGCCAAGCCCACGTGACCCGCATCTTCGCATTCGGGCAAATCGGCACCGCCCCCATACACGCACACAAAACGAAACTACAAGGGCGCAGCGAACCCGCAAGATATATGTATCCCATATCGGAAACCCACTTCATGACCCTCACCATACGCAACCCCCGATACCGCATCATCAGGGCGATCGACTTCAGACCATATGCCAGGCACCAGGACCCCAAACACACGTCCAACAAAGCATTCAAAGTCACACCCTCTCGGCACAAAACGCCGCAGAGAACGCGCACACCACCACGACACAACCCACCGCCCAGCACAGTCGACACCACCACAACTGCACCCCGGCACGTACACGCAGCGCGCCAATACCCTGACGCCCAACAATGGTGTGGTGCAATGCGCCTCTCCTGTACGAGATCCCAAAAGGGGAGCAAAGAGCAAAACGAAACCAGTACAGTAGAAAACACACCACGAGGTGTTCGGGTCCTCCTTTCCCCTTGTGGAGCCTTGCGAGCTCCAGTAGCTCAGCCTCTTGAGGTGAACGGAGAGCAACCCTCAAGGGATGGTAGTGGTAGAGTCTTGTAGAGACGGTTGCCTTGAGGTGCGGAGTCGATATACCGATATACCGGTTAGCGACGACGCTCGGGTTGTAAGGCCGAATGCCTTAAGGCGGTCTCTGGAGGCTATAGCAGCGGGGCTAAACCTTCGAAGGCGGAGGCAACTCGACGCCTTATGCGGTGCTTGGCAGGGACACCAAGTCTTGTGTAAATACCAATTAGTAGAAGTAGCTGTCCTTGCTACACGATCGGCGGCCCGATGACCGTCGACGGCACTGCGTAGTCGCGACTAGGCGCAGTCCGATCCAGCGATGGATAGATACGTCAGCGACGTAAACCAACACACTGCCCGATGGCAAGCGTCAACGCTAGGGCCTGCGCACAGAACCGCTAACGGAACCAACAAAAAGGGAAAAGGGGCACCGAGATGGCCGTGGAGCGATGAGCAAATAGAAGAGGGAGGGTCTTAACTTAGAGACGGTCTCAACCAAAAAATCTACTCTCAAGTCCAAGCCCGGTTACTTTACAATTCCCAAGGGGAAGGATGGACTCTCTAACTGAATACTGTACAGTCCCCCGGGGACGGCCGGTGAGCCTATTGCTCACTGAGCCGATCTAAACGGATCTAACTATTTCTACGTTAATTAAATAGATCTATTATCGCTCAACAGAGCGCACAAATAAAATGTGCCAAAATATTGGACACGTGGCAACAGTGCACAGTGCATTGCACTACAAATGGGCAGCAGCACACAACGACGAGTTAGACACTCTAGACAAACAGCGCACTATCAAATGGATCCCAGCGACAAAAGTGCCGCCCGATGAGACGCTCATCCCATTAACAATGACATACCGGTACAAGCGCACACCCGAAGGCAAAATCGCCAAACGCAAAGCCCGTTGCTCCATACGAGGCGACCATGAAGGCAGGATAGCACTTCGACCCAAAGAAAACATCCACATTCATGGCCGAAAAGACATCAGTACGCACCTTACTCGCAATCGCAGCAACAAACCAATGGCCCGTACAATACATGGACATCGCCGCAGCATACCTCCATGAGTCCCACGACCAAACATTCCGCGTCTACGTCCGGCAGCACCCACGATTTCACGGCTCAATGAAACATGCACACCAAGCGGGAAAGCTTCTCGGCAACCTCTACGGAGGCCGTTCAGCAGGACATCGCTACACATCCGGACTGCAAAAATACCTAAAATCGCACGGCTACCTCCAATGAGACCCCTGCCTGTTCACCAGCGTCAAGGCTAACAGCACGCTGCTCGTCACCGTCAGCATGGACGATTTTCTAGTCATCGCGTCGCACCAACACCTAATCGACGACCTCCTGGCCACGTTGCAAAAGAAGTACACCATCAAAAACCTCGGGTTTCCAACCACGTATCTCGGCTGGCAGATCACACAAGATGCACAAGGCAGCATACACGTATTACAGCAACAGGCCATCGACACTATACTCCAGAAGCACAACATGGCCGAATGCAACCCCAAAACCGCACCCGCACCGCAAAAACCAAACAAAGCGACACTGAACGAGACGGCAGCCGTTTCCCCCACTCTAGCCAGCCACTATCGCTCCATCCTCGGAGATCTGAGATATGTCGTCGACAGCACTCGATATGACGCATATCATAGCACAAACCAACTAACACGACACAGCGAGCAACCGACCCAAGCCAACTGGCATCAGCTAAAATGGTTACTACGGTACTTCAAGGGCACCAAAGACCAAACCATATCGTACCACGCCAGATCGCCCGTCTGCCTCCGAACATACAGCGACGACGACTACTCCAACGCGAAAAGTCGCAAGTCACTCACAAGAAGTATCCACACAATCGGTCACTCACCGATAGCATAGACCTCCTCTCCGCAAGACGTCGTGGCCCTATCCACATGTGAAGCTGAATATATAGCAGCCTCACGCGCAGCTCATCAAACACTATGGCTCCGCCGGCTGCTCCAGGACATGCAGCACCCCCAAAAACACCCAACCACTATTTTCATAGACAGCAAATCAACGATCCAGAGAGCCGAAAACTCGGCGCCCACACGTCGACGCAAACTCATCGATGTGAGGCACCACCACCTCCAGCACCACATTCAGAGCGCGAACATAGCAGCAGAGCACATCCCCACAGTGCACAACCCCGCCGACCTATTCACCAAAGCGGCCCCATTCGGTTCAAGGAGCTGTGCCAAATCATCCAACCAAACGGCACCCGCAGCCCGGATCCAAGAGCACACCCCAGCTCCACCTCCGCGTGCACCCCTCAGCGTCCCCCGGGACTGACGGACCGCAACTCTCTTCATCAGACGCTGAAGGGTGCACGCGTCACGGACCGCAAGGACAGACTGTCCGCATTACAGTCTGTCACACGCGGTACTTAGACCCACGAGACGGCGACGACGAGTAAAGACAGAACCATGAGGATTACGATTCATCAGTGAACACGCCGAAAGATTAAGAATATCGTGCAGTTTGAGGACCTAGTTCCCTTTTTAAACTGATGTTTTGGTGAAGTTATTTAAAAAAAGCTCCTTTTCCAGACATGTCTAAAACGACCAGGAAGAACTTGCAATTCTTAAAAAGTTCTTTCGGGTCCCATGGCATAAGTCAAGTACGGTGGCGGGGATATCTTTTTCTTTCTTATCGAGAAAGTGCAAGTCAAGAAAAAATATGCCGAAAACTGTCCTCGTACAGTATGAGAGCAATGGTCCGATAGACACTCTAAAGTCTCTAACTTTAGAAGAGACTCCCTCGATAGCGGATGCTTATATATTCTATTGGTCTACAAGGACGTACTGTTAAAGGACGAAAGTTGGCTTGATCTGCAGAATCAACATAACAGAGGTCAAACGAAGCTCTCTCGTTTTCTGTGTCATAGGACTTGTTACGCCCTGTCATTCGCCTTAAGTCCGAAGTAAGTAGACCAGATTGTGTTGTCTCAGTATCTTCCCATGTTCAAGACACAGCTCTCATAGAAATGCAAGCGCAATTAAAATTGTCTTGAGTACAGTACAGAAGGAAGGAATTTCTACCTATCTCTAGCTAGAGGAATGGATAGTAGTCTATTGTAGAACCTGGGTGCAGACACATGGATCTTACGCGCTTGTGACGCACAGTGTCTCCGGGATGCAACCGAAGAAGATGTTGTTCATTGCTAACGAGATCAGGGTGAAAATACTTTATTACGAACTCGGGCATGGAGGGAAACTACAGAGACCCTGTAGCTGTGCTTCGCAGGCAATTCATCCAGTAGACTGCAAGAATGTTCGGCTCTGACCTGAAGTGGCGATTAAACAAAGCAGTAATCCAGAAATCGAGGTACATCTCCAGAGAAGCTTTGTATCGCAATGTCTCTTCTACATTCTAGACACTATTGGCATTCCCGTATTGGGGATGAATCTTAGGTTTCTTGTTGTTCAGTTGACATCTGTTGATCGCATTCACATATGCTTGAACAGAAGCAACAACAATATCGGTATTAGCGGCAGCACCGATATACTGATTTCCAGTTGCCCCATCCTGAACTCGTACTGCAACCTCCCCCAGAGCGTCGATGCCCTTGGAAACTGAGCTCACCTTATATTCCAGGAGAGTGACATGGATTATGTCCTCAATTACTTGATTGATCGCGTTGTAGGCTGAATCTACAGGGCCTGTCCCAGTAGACGTCACGGTCTTCTCCGCATCGTCGTCAACAAGGATCAGACCTATCGTTGCCGTCGGGATGATGTGATAGCCGCATTGGATTTGGATTCGAGTAAGCTTAACAGCTTCCTTCACCAGTCGAACTTCGTCGTTGACAAGTGACTGAAGATCTGCCTCAGAAACTTCCTTCTTTATGTCCGCTAGCTCCTTGAATCTTCTGAAAGCCCTCTCAAGCTCTTCATCGGTCACCTCATATCCCATATTCACGAGCCGAGTCCGGAACGCGTGGCGCCCTGAATGCTTCCCAAGAACAATGGAGTTTTCTGAAAGACCAATAGATTGCGCATCCATGATTTCATAAGTTTGGCGATGCTTGAGAACACCGTCCTGATGAATACCACTCTCATGGGCAAATGCGTTGGCACCTACTATAGCTTTGTTCGGTTGCACGAGCATCCCCGTGAGGTTTGAAACCATTCTCGATGTGTGATGTATTTCTTTATGAACAATATTTGTGAGAGGTGCGTCAACTTTGTTGTCCTTTCCCATGCGAGCGTTGTAGAACTGGCGTCGCACGTGAAGAGCCATAACGACTTCCTCAAGCGAAGCGTTGCCAGCTCGCTCACCAATACCATTAATCGTGCATTCCATTTGACGAGCCCCATTCTCCACGGCAGAGAGAAAGTTGGCGACTGCCATACCTAGGTCATCATGGCCATGTACAGATATGGTTACGTCGTCTATCCCACGAACGTTTCTGCGCAGGTACCGAATGAGGGAAGCAAACTCTGATGGAGTTGTGTAGCCAACGGTATCAGGAACATTGATAGTTGTAGCCCCTGCTTCGATGGCAGCAGAAAACACTTCGCAGAGGAAATCCGGGTCTGAGCGAATAGCATCCTCTGCGGAAAATTCCACGTCTTCGCAAAGGCTCCTCGCATACGTGACGGTTTCCTTAGTAATCTCAACCACTTCTTCGCGGGTTTTCTTCAGCTTGTACGCCATATGAAGATCAGACGTTGCAATAAAAGTATGAATCCTGGGAAAAGCGGCGTGCTTGACGGCCTCATAGCATCTTGAAATATCCTTTTCAAGAGCTCGAGCAAGGCCGCAAATGATAGGGGGATTATCTCTGTTCCCAACGCTCTTAGCAATTTCACGAACAGCTGTAAAATCACCCTCCGAGGCGATCGGAAATCCAGCTTCTATGACGTCAACTCCGAGCTTGGCAAGCTGTCGGGCGATGACCATTTTCTCATCAGCAGTCAGCGAGGCCCCAGGGCTTTGCTCACCGTCCCTGAGCGTGGTGTCAAATATTTTGACGCGGTCTGGGTCGCGACCGGTGGCGATATCATGTTTAGTAGGGGTACGGTCTGGTAATTTGACAACTCCTGTGATTGTCTCCGTATTGTCCATCAGGATCATCTTCGGCGTAAAAAGCCGCACTGAGGATGGGCGGCGGGCATGTTGTACCTGCGCATGTGAACAGGTCTGCTTACTAGCCCATGACGACTGGGAGGAAGGGACGACGGCGACTGACGCTGCGAAGGCTGGCCGCTTGGATGTGAATATCATTTTTGACAGGGTTGAGATTTGGCAAAAGGCGAAAATTTCTTTGATTCGGAAGGCTGAGCGCACAACTGCGTACAAGTCGTTGGGGATACTAACTGAAGACTGTGTGTATTAAGGAGTCGGAGGTTTGTGCTCGGATGCAATTAGAGTCTTACGCCAACGGTGCTCGAGACGATGCGTAGCCGGGGTCGCTGGCTTTGGCTATGACAAAGTCCAAAATCTGCAGATCCGGCGAAAAAAGTCATTATTTGGGTTGCCCCCTGGGGCTCCCAGATGAAGTATTTTGCACCCACCGGTACAGCGTGCGCCATAATCCATGCTGTCTTAAAGGAGCCCCTGGAGCCCCTCATTCGCCGAGAGCACTCTTTGCACCAATGCACCTTCTTGATGCCTCTGACACTGCCAGCGCACCGCTCTGACACTCTGCCAGCGCACCGCTCACTGTTGTACCCACGAGCTCTTTCCGCGCACCTCCCGGGCATGCGATCGGGAGCAAGGTTTTGCCTCAACGCAATGTAGGATTGACGGCTGCTCTCCTTGCTGGGACAAAGAAGTACGATTACCGAAAAATGGGGCGCCGACGTAGGAGGATGAGACAAGAGCCGCCACCGGCTGCGGAAGTTACTCCTGTACTGGGAGCGTCTGCGTCACGAGCAGAGGTCTCTGTAATTCTTAGGTAGCCTCGCGGTCCGCCCGTGAGCGGGTGGGATTTCTACAGTAACAGTGCGTGATATTTCGGGTGAGCTCTGCCTGCATCTGCAACTTCTGCGCACGAATTATGAGCACATCGACATGAGTGAAGCGTTGAGATGGGTTGGGATAGGTTGAGAAGAAATGCTAAAAGACAGCACATTGCCACCACAACGGGAATCCTTCATCGGATGCATGCTTCTCGGGTGAAGCAGAGCTTCGTGATCCGAACAGGAGCTTGCTCTCATGACAGGGAAAAGACAGCCACAATTCGACTGAGCCCACTTCCGCAAGGTTGGTTTGATGAGACCACAAGGGGTCGTATTGCGTGAATTGCTGCAATGCTTGAGCCGCTAAATGTGGAGAAGGGAGCTGGTGAGCGGTTTTGGGAATGTGTCCACATTTCGCTGCCAATGACATCTGAGACTTCTTGCGATTGCACCTGTGCACGAAACTTATTTTTACACTTTGACACAGAGCTGGATGCGGAAAGAATCCGCCGGTGAGCTTAAATGGGAATCACATGTTACTTGAAGGGTCATTTCGCAGTCCGCGTATACGACGAGCAAGGTGGATGTCTTTGGGCATGATAGTGATTCTCTTCCCATGCATGGCGCAGAGATTGGCGTCCTCCATCACCCCAACCAAAAAATCCTCGCTTGCTTCTTGCAATGCTTCGAGAGCATCGACTCGCCATCTACGAAACGTCATAACACACATAGCAGTGCGACACGAGATAATAAGAAGTTAGCATTCGGGGTTGCCTGGTGCAGAGGAGCGGTTAAGCAGTTAGCTAATCGACGTACCTTAGCGAGTGATGAAAAGTGGTTGTCACCTCCTTAACGAGGCGAGCGAAGGGCAACCGTCTGAGCAGCAGGTTAGTGGATCTCTGGTATTTCCTGATCTCCATGATGGCTCTTGTGCCCGGTCTGAATCTATGCGGCCGTGGATTGGCGGCTCTCGCCGCGCGCGCGGAGCCAGCTTTGGTGAGCGATGGGGGAGCACGCGTTGGGCTCTGAGTGGAAACGGATACTCTTCTGGAGGGGGCGACCGACTTTCTTGTGACGCGTCGATTGCGAGGTCCGCCGACGGACCCTGGTTGGCGTGGGGTACGGGGGGTGCGCGGGGTGCGTGGGGTTCGCGGCGGCATGTTGCGCGGGACGCGCGAGGCTTGTACGTCGATGCCAGCATGCACGGTTTGAGACGGATTGGGTAGGCGAGATGGTGGTGGGCCCCTTCCCTGTTCCCGGGCCGGCCGGGATGACTTGAGGGGTTTCGTGAGCAAGTGGGCAAGCAGAGTGGTGACGTGATGTCGCGATGACTTGGCAATTGGCGCGTAGAGGTGGACCTGAAAAGTCACATCGCCGGGAGACAGTTTGGGTCGGAGGGGTCCCCGATGGCATTGGACTGGGGAAGAATGTTTTTTTTTGAATAAAAAATGACGGAGGTGAAGGTTGGTAAGCGCTGGTCTCCGCGCGAGCATAAGGGTTCCCGCGTAATTTTGAGCCGTTTCCGACCTTTCCCGCCTTTGCGCCTCCTCGAGTTATGTCATCTCTGACACTGCGATTCGCGACTTTTTTTTTACTTGTGACATCTGCAGTGCAGCATACTGTGCACGCTCGCCCCTACTTTATCTGCTATCTGGGTTGTCTGTCTCTTTTAACAAAATCAGATTTCGGCCGCATTCTTTCCACAGCACTTGTGTTGAAGAGCTTTCTCTTGTATTCATTCGGGTAGCCCACTTCACCAGTCACCGCGAGACAAAAGCGTTTTTCATTCTGTATAAAACTCTAGATGCCCTTCTCGTTCCATACCGTGCCGCCACAGTAGAAAATTGAAAGCGATGTTTCTTTAGTGACGTCTACAACAATACAAAGACACATAGGCCCCTCTGCACTTAGCTTAACCAAAACGGCTACGTTTCTTCCGAGCGATTTCTCCCTGGCCTGTTAAAACTGTATCACTAAAAGATCTCGCTCGTTTCGTGCTCTGAGTAGGCTTCTTTGGGTGAAATCTTTCGAAAGCAGGTGTCATTGAGAAGTCGAGCAGCAAGCCCTTCGACGACGGCATCGCGTATGAATGCAATATTTCCTTCTCCAGCCTCGCGCATTCATCCTTATTACTTCCAAACACTATTTGCCAACCCTCTGGCAACTGAATGTTGCTCTTTTGGGCACCGAGAGCTATGCATGCAACGGCAATTACCTCAGGTTCTTCACAAATGCACAGCCGGATCCTCATCACATCATTCGCGTAATTCCATGAGTGTTGCAAGAACGCGCGAAACGGCTTTACGCTTGGGTCCGTCCAAGCAGGTGCACCTCCTTTGTCCCGAAGTGTATTCACAAAAATGAGCACAAACTTGTGAGGGAGTTCAACTCGTAGCCGAAAACCTAGCTCTTTCAGAATATGCCGTTCTATCGCGATCAGCTCATGCTTCCAGTCGTAACCATCCACTCCGAAAAAGTCCAGAGGACGCCGCCTTTGTACTTCGTTTATATCTACTACGTCTTTAGTGCCTTCCCATGCTCCAAGACGATCGTAAATTGCATTTGAGATATGTCGCAAGTTTCGAGGCTGGTCAGCTAGCTTGGCCGAGAGCAAGATTGCTGCGCCCGCGGCCCATATACTGGGGTGAGCACGAAGCGAGACACGAGCATAGAATCTGTGGAAGAACATTTGGGCAGTGGAGCATGCTGACTGCGATAGTCGGAGAGTGAGACAACATTCTCGTATCAGGTCCGCTGCATATGCCAGTTGGTTCGTCTCAGCTCTTCTGGAAATACCGTCTTGTTCTGATGGTGACACAAACATTGAGCTTGTGATGCCGCCTTGTCCGCTTTGCATACCTCCTGGAAGCCGAAACTAATTCGCCTTTCTTTGCCAATTCAATTCAATATGATTTACGTACTGAGCTTGAAAGCGTCCACAGTCATTCCGTAGATCAGGCCGATTTTAAAAGCGTTTATAAGCTGCAGAAGCCTGGATTTGTCTTTTAGACCGTAATAGTACTTTGTGAAGCCTTCCGTCCAGACGAGTAGAACGGCAGCTGCGAGAGGATCCCAGTCCGCAACAGAACCAATAATAGTAGCCGCAGAAGTAGCCGCGAAAAAACCAAACAGTATCGCAATAAAAGCAAGGCTGATCAGATTAAATGGGTTTTCGAGTAGGCCTTCGATATCAGGTCTAAGTTGCTCCGTAAAGTATGTATAAACCTCGCGAATACGTCCTGGCGAATCCACAAGATGTTGACTGCGGCCGGGTTTCCGGGTCGCGTCTGGTACGGAGTTGAGGCGTGAGAGCAAGTCGTTGTCGGGCAGCGATTCGTCCTCAGAGCTTGGGTCTTTCACCTGCATCACCGGCCCTACTCTCGCCGCATTTTTGGGCCGAGACGGGCTGAGAGGGCAAGAGGCATGAAACGTCTTCAGCCGAATTGGAGGGGACAGGATAAATGCTGCAAATGGGACACCGCACATGAGCGCAAGATGCAAACGATGGGGGTGTAGAGAGGGGTGTAGAGAATGTCGTCGGCCGTACGGAATTCTCAACACTGGAAGTTCGCCAACGGAGGACTCGTCTACGATAGGGAGTATTTACGTCGAGGTCACTCTACAGTGCTATACAGCCAATACCCTTGGGTACACAGTGCATTACTGTCATCGCTGGGATGTTTTGGCGGGGAATAGAAAATTGATCGGGTCTTTTCCCTTGCCTGTGCACCAGCGTGCAGTACCAAGAGCACCGTAGTACAGTAACCTGAGCCACAGCGGCTCACTCCCATGCCCTGAAAGCCTGGTAGACGTTTGCTTGTTAAGACAGCAGAACATCCATACTCCTCACGCAGTTGTCTTCGTCGCTCGCTTATTTCAATCTCGGTGTTGGAACAGAAATCCAGTCTCTCTCTTGCCGCATTCTTGTAACCGGGAAGACAACAGCCATTTTGTTTGGTGAACCTGAGAGCTCGAAATGTCTGCTAAAGCGGAAGGTCTTGGTATCACACAAAATGAAATGGAATCTCTTGTGCGACGCATCTTGGATGGTGCAGACCTGAGTAAAACGACTGGGAAAATAGTACGTGAAAGGGTAATAAAGGAGATCGGCGAACGAGCCGGGCCTGACATGCGGGCCCTGAAGCATTCCATTCGTGACGCACTGAAGAATGTGTTAAACGGACATGCACAGGAGATCTCGCAACCTGCTCAACAGCCTTCTCCTGTCTCAAAGCCGAATTCAGATAAGGGCATCGCGAATGGAAACCAAGTGAAAAGGGATGTGGGCAAACACGGCACAAAAACGAAAAGTTCTGCCGCTGCCGCTGGTGGCCATGCTGCTCTGGCAGGTACTGCAGCCCAGGATTCTGTGGATGAGAACGAACATCCCAGCGTGCAAATGAAAAAATCGGAACCGACTGTGCCCATGCAAAGAAAGCGAAGAGCTCGAACTGTCGTCGATGAGGATGAAGATGACGAGAACATCGATGAAACTGTCCATGATGACGACGAAGCTTTCGATAATGGTGTTGGAGGCAGTAAACTTGATCCGAAGTCAGAGAAAGCGGAGTCTAGACCAAGGCCTGCGAAAAAGGGAAGCTCCGTTTCCCATCTAAATCAGTCACCCAGTATTCAAACAATTGGCGCGAATTCCAGAAAGGTTGTTGCACCGACTTCAACTCCTCGGCCAGCGAAGCGCTCGCGCCCAAACACCTCTGCTGAAAGACGTCTGGAAAAGCTGCGTAGCATTTGCAGGCAACTCGGCTCTATGGCCCCGCCCGCGCGAATGCGAGGCAAATCTGTTCCAGACAAATGCACCGCGGTGTTGGAATATCTACGGCAGAAGGGAATTGAAGATCCAGACCCAACATCACTGACGAGGAAAGAAGTTGCCGTTCATCGGGCGAGACTTGAACAAGAAAAAGAGCTTGCTGGGCTTGATACAAGGTTTGTTTCATCTTTTTTTTTGCATCCATTGTGATATGTCATGAACTATTCTTGAGTTCTAGATTTTTCTTTTCTAACTACTTCAACGTTGAACATACCCTTAACACGATGTGCGCTATGCTTCTTTAAAACTGCTCAGCAACATCATCGAGAACGGGGGACGATCGAGGCGCAGCAGAGTCGCTGTGCAACCGAATCCGACAAGAAACACGGAGCTACCGTCTGATTACAGCGGAGAGGAGCTTTCAGAGTCCTCTGCCCATGAAGAGGACAGCGACGAGTATGAAGCTGGTTCTGCTTCAGAATAGGGAGCGGTGGTGTATTATAGTATACACAGACAAGCGCCCCGGGAAGGACGCCACTGCTCTGACCTGATGTCAGATTGCGGCCATGCTTAATCCTGCCTCAAACGTCTTTTCTACGAAAGAGAACCGGTTTGCCTTAGGCAGGGATGACCTAGCTTCGTCATCATCGGATTTTTTCGTGCACCAGGGTCCCATCATTTTGACAATAGAGGCATGGCTAATTGTTCCTTCAGCTGTTGTTCTATTGGTTCTTCGAGGCCGTGCTCGTATTGTACAAATCGCAATAGCGCTTCCACTGTTTATGTTTCAGCTTTGTAAAGTCCGTTTCCCTCTCTGCAATGCGTGTGAGATATTTCTCTAGTTGAAACAATTCGCGGTCATTGTGTCTCGTCACTGGAGCATTTTTGAAGGCCGAGATTTTTAGACCGGATTGTGGATTCAAAGCAAAATTCTTGGACAGGTCGTCAATGTGAACAGTGTTGGCCGGTGTCCAGCGCTCGGGAAACTTACGCCAAATAATCTCCAAGGCTTTGACCTCATGCGAGACTTGCTGGTCACCTCGCCATGATTGAATTTCAAACATAGAAGTACGGTCC
Source organism: Chondrus crispus (assembly GCF_000350225.1). Taxonomy (NCBI): domain Eukaryota; phylum Rhodophyta; class Florideophyceae; order Gigartinales; family Gigartinaceae; genus Chondrus; species Chondrus crispus. The sequence goes on along the minus strand of NW_005179093.1, from coordinate 160,446 downwards.
AGGACGAAGGACAGTTTGTAATGCTCGGAGGAGAGCATGGACAGCTCGGTCAGCTTGGCCTCCAGCCAGCGCCAAGAGGTCTGAGACCACACAACTATATCGTAAAACCGATAAACTGATGCCAAGAAAGGATGCAAGCCTGGTCTGGCTAAGTCATTGAAGTTATCTGCAGCACTGCGGCAATCGAATAGCGTATAGTCCAGGTCCAAAACGAGAAGCTTCTTGCCCTGACGAGGCGGATTGATGATTCTGAACTCTGTGGATGTAACCCTTCTCTCCAGGCGACGGAGGTGAGCTGGCTTCATACGCAGAGTGGCTGGGTCTGTCTTCATGTCATCGGCATCGTATTCAACGTCCAAGTCGTTGACGACAAACATGGATTCGTGTTGCCCTAGGTTGACGCCAGAAATGTCAGCCTCTCGTGACCCTATGAGCAGAAGCTTCTGCTCTTGGCGGAGAGATAAGGACGCCAGCGGTAGGTCGTCAGCTGGGGGGCGACCTGATACCTTTGGAAGGCCAAGGACCTTCTGACGCATCGGTAGGACATCGGTTAGCTGAAAAAGCAATTGCTTGAGATCGGCAATGGTACTTTCGGGAGTAAGCTCGACTGGATAGGTGGAGGGACCCCATTTGATTCGTAAAGCTAGCTCATCAGGTTCGCCGCAGGTGTCATCTTTCGGCGGCCCTTGCAGCTCGGGTTCCATGATAATAAGAGGCACGGCAAGTTGCTGCGAATTGAAACCTGAGCAATATCGCGAAGACTGAGTGTAGAGAAAGTGTGGCACAAGAGCTGACCGAGAAAGAGCTGTCTCAAGAGGTGTGATAAAGGGTTTGAGTTGTACCAAGGGTACCTTCAAGGTAGGACGCGATAGCTGTCGATTAGGCCCGAAAGCCGGCATAAACAAGGATGCATCGCAACTCTTGGCGACATTGAGACGTGTACAGAGGGACTCGATGTACACGTGTATAATAGTAGCCGCACTGAACAGCTGTAATGGTCAGGACGTTTGTAATGCTCCCTCGAACTGGAATTACAGTCCAACTAGGTATCGGTGCTGTAATTTTGGGCGACGACCGCCGCTGCGGCGATTGCCGTCGCCACCCGGTTCAAGTCAATGCCACCGTGCCCTGACCCTCGCAGCGCTTCTGAAGATACTGATCGCCATTGTTCACACCCTTCTTTCATCCCTGCCTTGCGTCCAACGATCACCTCTCTCTCGATGGCTGAAACAAACGAAATGGCGTGCGTCTACGCAGCCCTCGTTCTCCACGACGACGGTATCGCGATCACAGTAAGTTTGCGCCCGCGTCACGCGGCCAGCGTGTTTCACCGAACAGCTGCGCGACGCCACTCTCCATTCATGCAAGTCAGCTAACCTTTAGCCGCGCGCTGCGACCTGACATTTCTTGCACTGCAGGAGGACAAGATTAAGACCCTCACTGAAGCCGCCGGCATCACTGTTGAGCCATACTGGCCGTCGATGTTTGCCAAGCTTCTCGAGACCGTTAAGATCGACGACCTGATCAACAACATTGGCGCCGCTCCAGCTTCCGGCGCTGCACCAGCTGCCGGCGCAGCCGGTGGCGACGCCGCCGCTGCCGAGGAAGAGAAGAAGGAAGAGTCAGAGTCAGAAGAAGAGGAAGAGATGGATTTCGATCTCTTCGACTAGATTCCCAACTCTATCGTAAACTTTCCGCGCTATTTCAGGAAGTCGAAACGGTTTTTTGTCTACTTGTTGCATGCATCGCGTTGCGTGTAGCCCATTGTTCGGGTGAAGGCAGCTTCTTCTATGGGTTGCGGCCGATTTGTGCATATTGTTCACTTGCGTTGGTATGCCGTAGACCATTGAGTTGTGTAAAGCGGTTCTCCTATGTTGCAGTCGCGAAGTCGGACAACTAACGTGCCGCTGAAATACTCTCGCTATATCACGTGTACGCACCTGGGTGCATCGTTCAGTAGGTAGCACTTTTTCTGTAGTCGCAGGAAAAGTCTAACCATTTGTTGCGTATTTGTTTCCCCTTGCCGAGACGCCGATATCTGGGCCAGCGCCGTCAGACACGTCTGTATTTTGACGAAGATCAGCACAGACAGCAAGCAATTAGATGACAGAACCTTGGAGTACCTCAATTCCATTCATGATCGTCACAATAAGAACGTGTTCCAAAGTCGAGAGTTAAGGCTCCGCTGGTATGTCCAATCCTTATCCTATTTCAGAAAAACGCTCGGTTACTGGACATCTCAAATTGTATTCATGGTCTCTTTGAAACACGCGGTAAGGGTAAGCAACTCCTCTATCTAGAAGGATTGTAGTAATTCTACTCGCCTGTGTATTCTATCCGACATGCACCGAGAAGGAGCATTTGTGCAACTTCCAGTTTCTTTTGGATGGCGGCTTACCGGCGCCTCCTCTCAACTCAAGGAGCGGTCGCCAACATGAGTAGGATGCTGCAAAGATCGTTGAACTTTTCGTCTTGACAGCATTTTTTTGACGTTAACGCACTTATTCGGTTAGGATGTCATATCCAAAACCGATAGAATACCTGAACCAGTCCAGATTATGCGACCGGATAAGGCGACAGTTGCTGTGAGAGGAGGATTGGGTAAACGATTTTGTGCAGTGAATGTCGACCTAGTAAAGGCATGGTATTTTTACTGCCACCCTTACCCATGAAAGCGCTATTGCCTTATTCTAAGTACTGTAATACAAATTTCAGAAGGGCCTGGAAATCGGGTTCCTTCAAGCTGGGCACCCTGCCTGTGACTTGGTCATAAGTCGTCGGCTACCTACTCGGAACCGCTACACACTTCTGCACCACTTTCAAGAGCGTTTTCACACCGCCCCGCCCTGCCCTGCCCAACATCTACTGCGCTTCACCGAAGTTAACATCAGCTCGACTGCAACTAAAAGCATTTTGCGGCCCCTTTCAAGAGAACCATGAAGTACAAATGCGGAGTATGTTAATCATCTCTTCTGCTAGAGATTTATTTTTGGTTTACACCGTCCGTGCTGACTCTGTGTGCTTCTTCGATGCGTTGGTTGCATTGCATAGGGATGCGGTCAGATTGTGGAGCTAACGCCAACGTCGCAAGTGAAATGCAACTCCTGCGGGAGCCGCATTCTATGGAAGCTTCGCACGACGAAAATTGTGCAGTACGAAGCTCGTTAAGAGACAAGAGAAAAGAATAGAGAGATTCGGCTTCTGCGCACACCGCTTCATTATCGATTAAACCTACAATTCTCGCGCACAAGGCCCAGTAGTGGTTTCGCAAACGTGTCTAGCGTCAAGCCCATGACACATGCCGTTCTCTTGGAAGTAAAAAGAAAGTTTCGTTTAGAATTGCTCTGCAGGGAGCTATTCAAACATGTACAATTGTGAAAAAGCTAAGCACTTCACGTCGTACTGCTGATTAAACTTCCTTCCTCGCATCGCGTTTGTTGCTACGAGGCATGAATACTCTTCATCCTTGCCCCATGTCGACGTCGGCGTTTACCGTTCACGGGCACGCCCAGAAGGCCTGTCAGGTGTTTGTAGTGTGACGAGCAGAGGTGTGGTTTTGCCTTCAAAATTTGGCATGGAAATGCATTTCTGTATTTCAGTACAGTATCGAATTCTCCTCTTCGACGCAATCGGTTACTTCCTGCGGTCAGCAAGTCTGATGCTACCTCCACTGCGTCCCCGTTTCAATCTCCATCTCCGCAGTAGCGTTTCAGGCGCTCTTCTTCAGCGAGAAATGCGTTTCCAGAGGTGACAGTAATCTCAATCCGCTTCACGGTGCTGATATCAGCGGCAATATGCCACTTGAAGCGACGTCTCGTTCTCTACTAGAAGGGCTTCCGGTCTGGGTGAATGATGCAGATAACGTTTGGCCAACTTTGCGAATTGCTAATTCCATCCCGCTCAGCCGTTTGGAGTGGCTTTGGAATTCACGGGGAACATCGATACGGGACTCTTCAACTTCCGCGAGAGCAGTATTTGACGTCTCCACAGCCGAGAACCCTATTTTTCCTGACCCGCAACAGCATCCTCTTGATTGGTATAAAAACCCTTATGTTTATACATTTGTTACTTCCCTGAGAGAACTGGGTTCATCGAATGACGCCGCTTGGAAGCGCATACGACGATTTGTTGAAAAATGTAAGGATAACCATCACGAGTACCTCGTAATTCTGGCTGCAACTGAAGGGGACCTAGCGAGGAAGAAAAAGATGTTTGAAAAGCTGCGGGCAGAAGTAAACCTCACGGCAAGGGGTCGTGAGAGGTTTGTTGTCGTACCCCCAGCTGCAATACAGGAGGAACAACGTCCCATAACGCATCTACACCATTCACCAGCACACCAAGATCTGCTTGTGCGATTACGAGAATGTGTCAGGGAGGGAGCTGAAGCTCGTGTTCAGGCTTACGAAGAGGAAGTGTCTCGTTCCTACTTGAATAGAACATCAGCAACTTGGACTTTCACAGAGTTTTTTGCTCTGAAAGAGGGTATGGCGTTCATTTTTGTGCAGCTTGGTAGGCGCGATTTGGCCGTCCGCTTCTACGATGAGCTGCAGGTTACGATGACTGAGAGGAACGAATATGGAACTGGGAGCTTCTGCGGAGAACCGGCTGCGGAAACAGCAGCAGGGGTTTCAGACCCCACGGCAAAGGATTACCGTGCTCGTCTGGTGGCTAATTCAATATCAGAAATAGACCTGAGAACGTACCTCTTTTCGAGGCAACTGTCGTTACTTTTGATGGACCGAAAGTTCGCCGATGTCGCAGAAAGAGGCCTGAAGTTTGTAACTGCAATAGCGAGGAGGTGTGCGGAAGAGACCCTGAGTGGAAACGGGACAGTCTCTGCCGTTTTCCGTGATACATGGGTCTTCGTAACAGCTAGAGCACTGGCTGCTGCCCTGGCTCCAGCGATCCCATCCCCATCTGATGCTGACAACGCCACAGCTGTGCATCTCAGTACTCCTCGAGAGAGGCACACAGCACGTCTAATTGCTGGTTTTCACGTCCACGCACTCAAAGCGTTTCTTGGGCTTGCGTCTGTCACCCTTCCGGGCTGCCTGGGTCCGGAAGATCCACAGGGTAAACGCGATAGGGAGAAGATTGCAGAGGAAGCGAAGTCTACTTCTCATGAGAGATTAAGAGCTGCTCTAGCCGACCCGAAAAAGGCTGAGGTCTTTCATTCTGAGATTACAAATGCCGCCGCCAGTTTGTATGAGATGGGTGGTCGTGCGAGAGGTGCAGCAGCGTTGGACGGAGATGCTGGGGTGGTACGATTACGGAATGCTAGCTACAGTGAAGCCGAGTCCCTGCTCAGTGCCCAGTGTACCCGTTTTATCAATGACAACGGGTGGGATGACTTGCACAAAAGGCAAAGGGTAGAGCTTGCACGCGCAGAGAAGGAATTGGATCATATACAAGAATATCTTGTGAGTTGCTTGACAATGTTGTACATGAGTCGCTCGGAGCGCCACGTCTGGAGCAAACCTCTCGAGCCTACTAAAGAGATGGGTTGGGACCCGAAAGATGTAGCATATTGGGTTTCGGAAACAACGTCAATTGCACGACGTTTGCCACGAATTATGAAATACAAAGCAGAACGTCTTTTCAATGTATCTGTTCTACCAAACAAGACTATGTGGTTAGAGGGGGATCCTGGTAGTGCCACTATCAGGATTACTTCTGATATACCAGCAAGGCTGAAGTTAGATTCAATAGCACTGGAATGCCGAAGCGCGATGTCTGCACCACTCTGGACGAAGAAGCCAGCTTTGCGCTCCGACGAAAAGGCAAGAATACCCTCGCAACACAGCGGGGATACTACATTGGGCTACGAGGGTCAACAAAACCTTCGGGTAGACCGTGAAGATAATGACCTCGTTGTCCTTCGTAGCAACGACTCCACGTATATTGAAAGCGGTGTCAATGTTATTACAGTTCAGACAGGCGAAATTCCGAGGTTTGGGCGGTACAACTCAACTCTGCTTTCTCTGTTTATCGGAAATTTGAAGCTCGTTGAATCGCCAGGAAAGGGATCAGCGATACCTGTCGTCTCCACAAAAGGTGCTACCGGGGGGAAGAACATGCCTGGTCATGGGTTTACCATCGGTCAATCTGATTCTGTTACTGGAGGCGTCAAGTTCCCCATGTTCTATGCTGAACCTCGGCAACCTTCTGCGTACGTTTCTGTTAAAGGACAAGGCGCATTGCATTTGGCACCCGGCTCTGTTCAGTTTCTACGTGTTAAGATTACAGCTGGCCCACATGGATTGGCAGAAGGATCAAAGCTGCGTTGTTCTTTGAGTAGTTCGCGCAAGGGTTCAGCGACTGATTCTTCAGGTTTTGTGGAGTTCTTAGACAGAGGAACATCGATCAATGCTCCGAGCGGCGAGTCTGACCTCGCAGTTCTGCAACTAAAACGGGTGTCAGAAGAATTTCATCCTCGTTTTGACAACGGCGAAACATCCATACATGAGTCCCTCGAGAAGGGAGAGGTTCTTGAGTCATGGCTTGCTCTAAAGATTGTATCGGATTGCAGCGAATTTCAAGATCGATCTCTAGAAAATGACGCTGATTCTAGAGCCTGTATTCTCCGTGTCCAGGTTCATTGCGGGGAGAAAGATAGCACTGCCAAGAGGAAATTTGTATGTCGAGCAGAGAAAAGGTTAACATTTACTTGCCCAGTCCGTGTTTCTGCTCGGATTGAACTCAATTGTGAATGGAGCGGTGAAGCAGTATCAAGGGCGCTGGGGCTCGACGGCACTCCTCTTAGAGATGGCGGGACATTGCTCTGTACGCTCAGAAATGTCACAAAGTCTGAAAGCGCTATTTCCATTTTGAACGCAACGCTAGAGCCCCCGCCATGGTTAGAGCTGCGACCGGACGAAAAGCCGCCTCATGTCAGCCTTCTTCCATGCACAGTTCAACATGGTAGTGTCTTTGCCTTCGCATTTGATGTCCAAATTCGTGAGGAACTTCCCGACGAAAGAGAATCAAGAGACACCTCTGGCACAGTTGCTCCTGTCTTCAGTGATGATGCCCTACAGAAAAGATTATCCAGAGCTGTGGTAACAAGCTCTGAGATGAAGGATAGTCAGCAGTATGATAGGGAGTGGAACATCGGAAACAAAGTCAAAACCGAGTTGCGAATGCACGACGCGACGGCTCTGGGTGACGCTAAAGTATCAACGGCCAAAGATTTAATCGAGAATCCCGAAATAGACAGCGATTTTGGTGATGACGTTGTAGAAAGGTCTATAACTGAGCTTGATGGTTCGATGTTTTCTGAACATGAGCATCGTAACTCAACGACTGTACCCGAAAATGAAGACTGCAGTTTTGACGGCCAGATGGTCAGAATAGGTGTGGAGGAGGATGAATCAATAGATCTGTCGCCCCCTGAAGGTGCAGCTATTCAGTCGCCAGCACATCCATTGGCATTTGCTGAAGCAGTTTCATTCGCAACACTTAGACTGGCTTTAATGATTGAAGGGGTCGACTCGGAGACAACGATCGAGCGTCATATTTGCATGGATGCTATGCGGAGGACAGAGAAACGCTACCGCGTGGAGCGGTCGGTTAAAAAAGTAGGCAAGTGTGGAAAAGAGATGGAAATGCAGTTTGCCGTGCGAATTATGATGGGAGGAGGAAGCCCTAGCGTGTCAAGCAATGCCTTGTATGATGAAGCACAAAACTCTGATGATGTGGAGCTTCTTCAATACGAAATCGAAGCGGATCCAACGGTATGGCTTGTTGTAGGCCGTCGACGGGGAAGACTTGAAGTATCGAACAGTTTGACAACTGTAGAATGTGCGAAGCTGATTCCCCTTGCTCCTGGAAGACAACGAGTACCATTAGTACGCCTGTTCACGGCTGACGGACGAGGGCTTGCTTTTTCACGATACGAGAACGTGAATGAATACATGCAAGTCGTTGTTGTGCCTCAACAAACAGTGGTGAGCGCCTGCTCAGTAGATAGCGCGGGAGATAATAACCCACATGTGTCGCATGGGGCAGGGAGTATGCCTGCCGTGGTGGCTTCGGATTCATACTTTCGAAATTAAAGAATGAACTTGGAGGCCGCCCTCTGTAATAACATTTACGCACTGAACCAAGTACTAACCCCCTGTCAAAAGTCGAAGAACTTTTGACCAGGCTTTTTCGTAACTGTGTATGCGCACGGCGCAAGGGGCATGTTGTGCAAGGAAAAATAAATCACCGACTCGTATTCATAGGATCTTGCATTGCTCTGAACCATTTTCTTAGGGTGGCCTGAATGCCGGTCTCTTCCTCCCTCTGAGCAACTCTAACTTCCTCGTCATCGAACTCCCTGAGCTGATAACCAAACTCAATATTATCTCTCTCCTGGTTTTGCAGGTTCGGATACAGCCTAATGGCTCCTTGCATCAAATCATCCTCCGTGTCAAAAATAGCCTTCGAGACCTGGCTACTCCTCGGCACGGACAAGCATCCAACCGGGAGCCATGGCATCTGCTCCGGTTCGCCGTCTTCGCCAGGCGGCGCGTCCTGTACATCCTTGAGGCGCATCCACACTGTGTATTCAGGCATGCCGGCTTCCGCCATCTTGTCGTAACGCAACGAAGCTGCTTTGCGCCGCCCTTCGCCAGCAGACGGCACACGCGCTGGCTTGGACGATGGCTTACCAAACCCCTTCTGGTCTGATGCCATCCACAAGGAGCAACGGGGCGAAGCCTGAGAGTTTGCGGGCAGAGATGGCAGCAGACCACCCGGGATGAAAAGAAGAGGCATGGTGAAGGGTATTAAGATTCGGCGTCTTGTGAGTTGAGGAAGAGCGTGCGAATTAGGTCACGCAGAGAGAGGTTGGTACCCAGCAAATATTCACTGCTTCTCTGCTTGTTCTGCTTCAGTGCCAGACGGTCAAGGTTTTGGCGACGACACGCTGAGTAAAAGGAGCACAAGTTCTTTCTTATTGCTCTGGTTGTATCGATGTGCACGGGATTAGCGTGCAGCTCGATTCACACTTAATTTACATCTCAAACAGGAGTGGCCTTCGAGTGTAGAATAAATGGACGCCAGCGGCCCAGATCATTCGTATTTTCTAAGTACAGCCAATTATTGAACGTGCTACAATTCCAGAACAGCCCAATTACACAGGAAAACTACTTTACATTACAGTATTTGCATGTGATCCGGGAACCTGGGCTGGTTCTGGCTGGTTCTACTGTAGCCCGTACTGTACTGTAGCTGGTTCTACTCGCTTTGAAGAACGACGGTCGTCATGGTGCAGTCCTTCCCCACAGCGGCGTGGAGCGGGCAAATCATGTACACGAATGACACGTCGTCACGAGCGATGGCGAGAGACATGTCTGCAGATGCCAGCCATGGACCTTCTACACTCTACACTAGTGCTAGCACTAGCTCCTTTGAAAAGCGTGAGCTACCGAGGTATCAAACACGGAGACTACACTTCTGTCTCAATTCCTCATGGGGCAGAGCCTCCTGTGTTTCACCAATTTTCTTTCTCTGAGGCGAGCGCGAGGAGCCTAGCGAAAGCCACGAATCCCCGACTGTCCCAGTCTGCAAGATGTCTAATTTCGAAGGCGCATTTGGTCCTAGTGGGCCCAACAGCGCATATGGAAAGCCGCCGAGGAACGATGTCTTCGACGGAAAGCAGCTGCGCAAAGCCGTCGCAAGACGAACCGTTGATTACAACTCCTCTGCAATGCGATGGTGTCTGAACAGGGCATGGCAAAGTGACCTCGGCATAGACACACCAGCTATCCAACCCAACATGGAGTCCACCGTCGACCTCGTCCCGCCAGCTGCCAGTCAAATGAGCGAAAACCCTGTCACCAGCGCCTGCACCAAGTTCGTGCATAGCAGTATGAACAAACCTGGCTGCCCCATACATGCGTGCAAGTGGACACCGGAGGGGAAGCGACTCATCACGGGCGCGAAAACGGGCGAGTTTACTTTGTGGCAGGGCTTGACTTTCAACTTTGAAACTATCCTTCAAGCTCATGACGCGGAACTGCGCAGCATCATATGGAGCCATGACGAAAATTGGATGCTGTCCGGCGACCAGAAGGGTATTGTCAAGTACTGGCAGTCCAACATGAATAATCTCAAGGCATTCCGCGCCCATGACGACACTATCCGAGATCTCTCGTTTTCGAGGACGGATTCTAAGTTTGCCTCATGTTCGGATGATAACAATGTCAAGGTATGGGACTTTGTGACCTCCAAGTCGGAACGCGTTTTGGAAGGACATGGTTGGGATGTACGGTGTGTCGACTGGCACCCAACTTTCCCGCTTCTTGCGTCGGGATCTAAAGATTCAAACCTTAAAATATGGGATGCGAAAAGTGGACAGAACCTCACTACTTTGCATGGGCACAAGAAAACAATAGTCAAGGTAAAATGGAATCGAAACGGCAACTGGTTGATTTCTGGTTCTCAGGATCACCTTATTAAGATCTACGACATCCGCATGATGAAGGAATTTCAAATATTCCGCGGTCACAACCGTGAAGTCACCTCAATGGAATGGCATCCTCAGCATGATGATTTCTTTGTATCAGGTGCGTATGATGGCGCGATCTATTTCTGGGTCGTTGGTCAGACAGATCCTGTCGCAACTATCGCTTGCGCCCACCAGTCGTCCGTATGGGACTTAGATTGGCATCCCATGGGCCACATTTTAGCAACGTCTTCGAATGATCAGGCGACCAAGTTTTGGACACGCCAAAGACCAGGAGATCAAATGAATGATAAGTATAGCTCGGCTAATAGCCATCAAGATGATAGCAATGAAAGATCAGGGAGGAGTGGTGGTCGTGGTATGCGGGGTAGGCAACGGAACAATTATGGACAGGGCGATTACAATCCCAGGGATCGTTCTGGTGGCGGATACATGCGCGGGAAATAACTCGTGGCGAATTGACAAGTATCTATATAACGCGATGGGCGGAGGATGAAAGCAACCCGCAATATTTTTCAAACTGACGCTTTCGCTTCAAACACCAGTTTTAACAGTGGTATGTCATCGGTGCGGTTCACTTGGTGTGATTTGGATAACCGGGAAATGACGATGCCTAGTGAAATTAAAACTAACATGCTGCTTGCTCTGCAATGGCTTGCCCTGTTCAGCTACGTACGGAATGTAGTTTCGGATGAGTTGAGCCAAGGCGAGTGAATTTTCCACTGCGACGCGTGCTATTTGGAGGATCTCCTCCAGGACAAAATTGGATGAACATATCTCGGCAAACTTCTTGGCCGTCTCAAGTATTCTGCGCGCCATCAAAAACCCCTTCGCAGCATCTTTGAGTAGAAGCGGAACAATGTCTGTTTCTTTAGCATTGGCTCGTAGCGATTCCTCATGACTTTTTTTAAAGGAAATGAAGGAAGAGTAATCGGCGTGTGCGGGTCCATTCACGAGTGCGGCTGCGACCCCAAACCGTTGCTCGTACCAAAGTTCTTCAGTTCCAAACATCTCGCGAGCCGCCTCTGTGGATGAATCTTGTCGACGACAAGAATAGTCCCACTTATTTCCGCGAGATATAGCCAATAGTGCCGAGTGTAGTGCCCGGCACATCCAGAGACGAGCTTCATCCATTTGGTACAGTGCAAATCGCGGAGGATGCAGTGATAAACCTTCCTTGCCATTTTCTCCCAGTGACGTTGTGGCATTGGTTAGGCTTGATAAAGCGTAGGCAACGTAGAAGAACACTGCTCCATACTCATAGTCTTGATATAACTCACACTCGAAGCCAAGCAACCAATGTTGAATCATCAAACGGGCCGTGACCTCATAAGCAACGACCTGAACTGGGGTCATGTCCGAAAATAAGTTACCCACTATGCTTCGATACCCACTCGCCTTGAGATTTTTCCTTTGTTCATGTTCGGCTGCAGTCTTGGCCTCTTGTAAAGAACCATTGCTTCCCCCATCCTTCTGAGATTCTTGTCCCTCCGATTCAACTTCAGACCTTCCCTTGGACAGCGCAGTCAAGCAAACATAATGATCCCACCATCGTGAGATACGCAGCAATAAGCGCCTCTGTCGGGTAATGTTGTGGCAAAAGCATTTGAAGGTATTTGAAACTCCCTCGGAAACTGCAGCCAACGCCGTCAATTTGGAGTGTGATGAAGGGTCACCGGAGAGTCCAATATCAGTAGAAAAGAGTTGTTTCATTTCAGCATCATCACGACCAAATAGCGCAGAGGAATACGATGGTAGCATAATTCTCGACAACACGGATCTAACAAGAATGGAGGGATTGAATTTCGCCGAATAGCACGAAATGCTATGAAGAGCGACGTGCAATGAATGCCTCTGGGATGAATACTGGGGGTTTGTTCCAGCCACCAGCGCTGGCAACATAAGTCTTTCCAGCTGTAGAGACTCGGTAAGCTCATGCAAGAGGCGTTTGAGGTAGACGGAAGCTGAATCGAAATTGAACAAAGGAGCCGTCCGTGGGGGCGAGGATGTCATCAGGTGTCGGTTTATAGACGAGTCAAACATTGTTTTCAACAAGGTGGCGTCCTCGTTGTGCTTTTGCGTGAAAGATATCCATTCGTCTGCCAATTGGTTCAGATTAGCAAGCAAAGGGATCGCGTCTGATATCGCATGTTCAGTTGAGAACCCCGAGAGGCATTGCATTGTGCGGTAGAACTCAACAAGAAAGCGGACTCGTGTCGCTATAGCTTCCGCAAGACCACGTTGGGATATATCGGCACTGCGAACATTATCCTCCACTGCATTCATGATCCTCTGAAGAACCAACCCATCATTCTCATTCGTGTCCGAACTCAGGGGCTGTAAGGTGAAGCCGTAAGTCGACGCCATGAAGTCCTCTTCATCCGCAACTTTCTCGTCAAGGACAAGATTTATAGTGGTGTCCATTACAGCAAAAAGCACATGCATGAACGCAAACAATTCGAATCGTGGTATTTCACGCATACGTTGAGAATAAACGCATGAAAAAACGGTCTGAGGAAGGTTGTGGCCATCCATCCAACTCATCAGACAAACAAGAAGCTGATCCATAATCGTGATGACTTGCGAATCAGATAGCTCTGCTGGTAAACGCACGTCTGAGACGTTTGTCGATTCCCCGAATCCAACGTCCATTTTCGGATCCATTAGTTCAATAGCTGACATTGCAGCATGCAAACTGAACGACGGATGATGAATCATTTCTCCAGGCTCCATTTTGTCCCTCGCTTCTCGAAAAGTCGCAGTGACATCCTCCCAAAGATCCTTGTCTGTCAGAGAGCTCGGAACCTCGGCTTCTATACGGGGTAAAACGCCCAAGTCAGTCCGCTCAGCATTGTTGGAAGGAGGTGCCGCTGTTGTAATGGCCTCCATTGTGGCCTCCATTGTGGTGAGAAATGGAAATTCTTTGAAGGCGGGAATTCGATTCCCTCGAGCTTGCGCAACGCCAGCTTGTCGTCTACAGGGCGTACTACTCACCGATGTAGAGCCTCCGGAATTCTGGCGGCTAAATAAACAAGAACGTATGCCCGACTTCCCGTAACATTCACTCGGATTGACATGCTCAAAATACCAGTAGAGGACCGGCAAGTCACTCTTCTCTTTGCGGCTCACAGAGCGGAGTGTGCTGTGAGCTTAAGAGCCGAAGCGACGCTGCAAAAGGAGAAAGGATGGAAGCGAAAAGCTACGTGTGAAAGGAGTGCCCTGCTCGTGCCTACAGACTTCATCGATTTTTTTGCTTTTTAGATATATCATAAATTAAGGGGCGCCTCGACACTGGGATCGGATGGAGCACCAGTTGGGCGACACGTCTTGAGCCTACACGGATTAGCAAATTGCTGAACCGGATACGATAGGTGGAGTTCAGTGCAGGTTCGTACGACGATCTTCCTACTGTATGGGGACACTCGCATCCGTTGGTGATGTGAATTATAAAGGTACAGTGCTCAGAGGGTGTGGAATGCACAGCTTGCACTACAGAATTATCATCTTTTCAACAGGACCAAGCAATACAACAATCAAGTTATCGAGAGTTACGCCTCTGTGATGGAGAAACAGTTGGGATGATCTCGACGTTAATTGCAAATAGTTTGCGAACTCATGAGTTTCATTTTCGCGAAAAGATAAAGTGACTCCTGTACATGCAGTATATAATGCCAGGCTACAACCATAACAAAGACCGTCCCGAAAACGACCGCTTCACTTGAAATTTACATGTGCGTATGATACAATCGTCGCGCCTATACAATATAAGTAACAATGGTTTCTGTTCAGTTCTCCAGCTGATTTTGTTCCTTCGTTCCCTGTGCCTCCGGACCAGGTTCATCCAACGCTGGCTTTGCTTGAGAGGAATCTTGTGGTGCATTCGGTTGCGCTTGAGCCACCGTGGATTTGGACGCCATCGCCACGGCATTTTGAGCTTGTGCCATTGCCATCGCCATCATTGCAATTGGGTTGAGTTGTTCGGTAGCTTCCCCTCCCTCTTGCTCAACAGTCTGTTTCTGCATCGCCTGGATTGCTTGCATGGCTTGAACCATTTTCATCATTGATTGCACACCACCCATCAAATTTCCATTCGCCTGTAGAGGTTGAGATGATTGCACAGGTTGCGACTGCTCAGGCTTTGTTGCAGCCAATGAACGAGACTCCTCGTTCTTCTTTCCTACACCATTCTCAGGTGGTGGGGTGACTTCCCTCGCATCAGCTCTTTCACTTGAATCTCCAGGTCCCCTGGCCTGCACCTGAGGGCCCTTCGAATCTGACGCCGACGGAAGTGGGGGTAGCGCAGGAGGTGGAGGAGGACTGAGCTGCGGCATCATCGCAAATACATTTGCAAATGCCTGCATAGCAGGATTGTTGAGCATTGCAAGCATAGGGTTACTGTTGGGCATAGGCGGCTGCGGCTGCGATACAACTGGTTCTGCTTTCTTCTCTTCTTCTCTCTTCGCTTTCGGACGTCCTTGTCCCTTGCCGAATCCAGGGGGAAGGGGCGGCGGAACAAGTGAGACGTTTGGCTCCTCCTGTTGAGAACCCAAGTCGCTGCTATCTGCCGCAGGCCCAGTCTTCTCATCACTTGGACTCTCTTCTCTGTCTTCCTGCGAGGAAGAGGCCCGTTCAGTGGCACGCTTTGCAGCAGGTCTCGCAAAAGGGCGCCCAGTCTCAGAAAACGTAGCCTCCGTCTGCTGACGCTTGTCATTCGTGTACCATTCCGGTATCACCATGCTTTCGTCACGGATAAGCTCCTTGTGCACTTTGCGAAGAGTAACGTCTGTGACTGGAGTTGCACGGCATATTTCCACTTGCGTTTTCCGGACGCCGTCCAGCTGACATGCCAAACGGATGGCCGCTGCAGAGAGCGAGGGTGGATAACGTCGCGAGCAAATGTTGTTCTCCATGGCTTTCTCCGCAATCCCAATGGCAAGTCTCCGAGTCCTCTCCGGGAGATCTAACCGACTGCAGAACGTTGGCATGTGCGCAGCGATTGAAGAACTATTCTCAGGACGCTGCTTACGGAGGGCAATGTTGACTACTTTCAGGTATCGCACGACCTCGGCCACATCCAGATTGGCCGCCGTGGAAATCTCTTCGACTGAGAGATGCCTTGGCACAGTAGGCCATTCTGAAGACGATGCTGCGGGAGCGTCTTCATCACGCGCAGGAAGGTGAGGTTCCTTGTCACTTGGAACGGCCCCTTTCTCCCGTTTCGACCAATCCTGGTACTCATTCCACCTTCTCTCCGCTGCAGATACAAACGCAGCGGTTGCTAATGATTCAACATTTCTATTGCGAAGACTCGTGTTGTTGGCGGTATGACGGAACGTGCGAATCGCCAAGTTTGTGGTCTCTCTGTCCACGCAAAGAATGCTTGCGAGTTCGACAATCTCGAAGTAAGCAACCAGGGTGTGCCTCGCGTCGCCCCCCGTTCTGTTCCGTTCTGCAGACTCTTGCAGCTCCTCTTTCTTTGTCGTGCTACCTGGCGCCCTGCCGTTGTATCCCACGTAACCGGAAAAGAGTGTTTCGCCGATTATTCTCTCCATTTCCGCAAGCGAACCGCTAAGCGTGCGAGCAGATGCAGCGTAAACGGGTTCGCGCAGTGGGGACAACATTCGGAAAGCTGTTATGAAACCTGGAGTACAATATGGGTCATTGGGAATATCCTGTGCGAGCGAAACGAAAATCGAAAGTTTCTTTCGTGTTAGTCAATTCGCATTCCAAATCATGGGCAACGGCATAAAGCAACACAGCGGCGGATCATTGCTGCGTGACGAAAACATACGTCCACCAAGTAGTTGTGCAGATGGTCTGGTGAGACGACACATTGAACTTCCTCAGTCTGTGTAATCGCATGGTACTCAGCCAAATCACTCGTGAAGCGCTCTTCAAGTATGAGCTTACACGTTTCGCACTGGATCGTCCTGTTAATTTTTCTGCAAACGCAAATAAAACGGAGCATCGTCGAGCGAGGAACAAAAAAAGGCAGTTAGAGACGAGTTTCGCGGACGAGAGAGGCGAGGTATTTCGGGGGACAAGAATAAACTCACACTCTTCGAAATGAAGTGCCATGGCAATTGGAACAGGTCTTTTTGGAGCCCAGCATCGCGCGAGGCGGGCTCGTCGCGGCTGTCGCCGGGGCGCATGTAGCCGACGTTGCGCGACGGCCGGCGCCTCCCCGGCTTGTCAATCGGGACCGGCCTCAGATTTGTTGGTTCTTTTTAGTGACGGCAAGGCAGGATTTGTGGTGGTGTGTGCCAGGGTTGAGGTGGATGCCGTCACTGCGCGGAGATGGGGGCGTCATGCAAACAGGGAAGGTGCGGATAGAGTGTGTCAAGGCTGCGCACGGGTCGGTCTTGATGGACGGTCGAGGACTTATGCGTGTGCAAGCCAAATAACTGTGGCTACTAGAAAAGTGGGCGTGTTGGCCGTGTCGGAAGGGCGCGCATACGCGTTTCTGGGCTGTGTCTAATATTTTTGCCTTATAAAAAAGAGCCCCCTCATAGTTGTTATGGGAGGGCTGCAGGGATATGCTTCTGAGAGGTTTGGTGGGGTGTGACAAAGGGGGCCGGTATCCTTCAATTGGCCTGGAACGTTGTCCGCACAGTGTTCACCCCTTGGGATATTTTTGAACTTTCTTGGTTTATTTCCTGTTTTGCCCAAGTTTTAATGTCCCATGTGTTCCACGTGTACTACGGGCACATGTGCCGCAAACTTACAGTATACAGCACACGCTATACAGTAGGTGTCAACACCTACTGTATAGCGTGTGCTGTACTCTTGACATCAAGAGTACAAGGGGGTGCCCCATAAAATGGTACAGTGCACCCATTTGCGGAACAGAGGGATATAGGCAAAATTTAAACATCATTAAAGCTTTCTGGTCCATAAGTGCACATTTTCCATGAATTTCGCTCCTTTGCATGGCCGTGACGCCGAAACTATAGCCGCCACGTTCTTTAGTAAGTCCTCCCCCCAAGCCCGCTGATGCCATACGCCAACCAACACCCTCTCAGACAGCGGTAGCCTCTTCTGCTTCTTTATCACCCCCAAACCTTCTGCGCAAGCGCCCACTTTCCTTCTCCGCCGAGCTTCCCCCACCTCACCGTCCTCGCGGAAACTTTGACCCAAAGCAAGGAGACCGGGCGTCCCTATCTCCTTGCCCTGCCCCTTCTGATAACAAAATTCTGCTCGACGCTCATATGCCACACCCCATTGCCTCACCGACTAGGGCCCCTACTTCCAATCCTCCTCCCCCTCTGCAATGAATACAGCTCCCATCCTCGCTCCCGCAGCTGCCCCCTCCAACACCACATCTACTGCGCCCTTTCGCCCTAACGCCGTTGGCACAGAATCCCTTCCTTCCGTGGATGACCTACTCCGTTCCCCCTTTCGTCAGTCTGACCTCTTTTACTCTGTCCCGGGCCCTTGCCTCCACGCAACTGTGCTGCTTCTTATACGTCTCATCCGCAAAGCGTCTACCCGACTCCCCCCCACAGAGATGCATGGCGCCTTCCTGCGACTCTACCTCTTCCCCACGGCAATACTTAGAAGGTCGTTTCGCGGAGAACATGGATGGCGAACCCAGTACGGTCAAATGCGGGCCTTATCTCAACGCCTTCGACGGGCGGGCTCTGAATCAGAATGGCCCGCCCTTTGGCGGGAGGCCCTCGCAGCCCAACACTCACGTCACCATTGGCACCTCCGCCACCCCAACCCAAGATCGAAGCGAACACAAGCAGCCCAACGACTAGGGCGTGCAATGCGCCTCGCTTACGAAGCACAGTACGGTCGTGCCATGCACGCACTCACAAACGCCCCGCTGGCCGACCCGAACGACCCCATCACGCACGTCGCCCTCTCAGCCCTCCACCCAAAATCCCCAGCGCCAGTGAGGCCGATTCCGTCTCCTGACCTTCCACCGACCCCGGACATCGCATAATCTGCTGTGCGAAAATCTGTGCGCTCGCTATATCCCCATTCAGCGCCTGGACCTGATTTGATGACGCCTCGAATCTTGCACCTCTTGGTGACAACCCCCATCACCCCCCAAGCAGGCTTGACTGGCCTTTCTGCGCTTACCATCCTGGTAAGGCTCCTCGCTTCTGGCAATATTCCCGACCAGACGGTACCGCTCATTGCCGCGGCAACGCTCCTCCCTCTTAACCCACGCCCGGGAAAGGTACGCCCAATTGCAATAGGGCAGGTCCTTCGTCGCGTCGTAATGAAAACCTTGCTCGCTCCAGCCATCGAAGACACGCGCGACTACCCACACCCCACACAAAAAGCAAACGGGATCCGTGCTGGCCTCGATGACATTATTCACGATACCACGGAAATTACTCGCAAGAATGTTTACCACAATGACTTCGTAGTGGTCTCTATTGATGCCAGTAATGCGTTCAACAGATGCTTGCGACAGCGCTTCCTGGACACCCTCTCTGAGCGCAAGCCTACACTCGCTCGATTCTGCAATTTAATATATGCCAACCAGTCACCTCCGCTCATCATACCTGCCTCTCCGCCTCAGATAATTCTCAATCGGGACGGGGCACAGCAAGGAGACCCGTCGAGCATGTTGCTGTTTTCTCTGGCAGTACATGAGCTCCTGCGCAAGCTAGTTCAGGAATGTCACCTTCCGCTCACGCTCGCCTACGCTGACGACATCACCCTAGCAGGACCCCTCGAAGAAATAATTAAGGCTATTCGCCTTCTCCACGCAATCGGACCCCACCATCAATATTACATCAACTTGAGCAAGACACGAGCATACGTGCCGTCAAACGACGCTACCACTATCAAGGCATTGTCTTCTCTTCTCCCATGAGGACAGATCACGGCGACAGGAATTGAAATCCTAGGTACACTAATAGGAACCCCAGACTATATCAACGCCCTTATCGATACGAAATTACAATCTTGCAGCGAGACGCTCAGCCTCCTTCAAGAAGTTCCCGATGCCCGCATCAAATTTCACTTACACCGCATGTGTGCGTCTGCTTGTCGAGTACAGCACCTTTTCCGACTGATACCGCCACGTTCTTCCATGCCGTTCGCGAAAGCATTTGACGAAACTCAACACCAATACTATTCAAAAATGAACAACGTTCCTTTATCTCCATCGGTAACCTCCCAGACAAGCCTCCCTTTCCGCTTTGGCGGCCATGGCTTCATAGCCATGCATCCGCTTGCAAATGCCTCATATGCCTCAAGCCTCATTACGTCAGCACCGCACCGTCTACAAGGCCAAGACGACTGCCATCTATCTCACTACCTCAGATCGGCCCGTCCATACCTCCGCACACTGATGCGCGACCTATCTCCCAACGACCGACCTCCTGCGTACTCCGTGTTGCGTTCAGCTTCCGAAGACTATCCCCTGGGACAATACGAACCTACAGCACTTGCCAATAGACCTGAAGGAACTCACCACTTTTTATTTCAGGTCATACATGCTGCAGCTTCGCGGCGTTTCTGGGAACACGATTCTAGGACAGCCCAGCCAAACCCAGTTGACCACTGTACCATGTCGGTACGTCGAAGAGTTCGATATCACTCTTTGCTGTCACCTGGCGCCTCTTCATTTCCAATTGCCCACCCCTCCCTCGCTACCCGCGTACACTCATCCCAATGGTCCATAATACTCCGCCGACATCTTGATGCCCCAGTCTACCCTGATTCCATTACTCCACTTCGTTGTTCGCACTGTAACGAAGTCATGTACTCGCGAGGAGACCATGCCACGCACTGTCGAAAAGGATTTGGCATTACTCACCGGCACAATACGCTTCGCAACGAACTTGCCAACTCTGCTTTTCGTGCTGCTGGCTACGCATGCACCCTTGAAGTCCCTTTCCTCATTCCAAATACGGAACATCGTCCCGCTGATATACTCGTCCAACCTGGACCTCCTCCACCTGGTATGCTCCCTGATAAGCCTACGGCGTATGATGTGACAGTACGCAGCCCTTATGCTACCAATTTAATCCGTCAATCCGCACAGCGACCGGCAGCCGCCGCTGAAGCCGCCGATAGTGCAAAGAGACAGGCCATACGCCGCACTCTTCGCAATGCCCTGCACTTGCCAAGCAACGCCCCGATCCCTGCCATGGATTGGCACTTCGCCCCTATAGCCTTCGACACTTTGGGTGCACGCTCCGACAGCACGAAGACCATCTTCGAATCTCTAGCCCGAAAATCGCTCACTGCAGCCACTGCTAATACGGAACTGTGAAGATGCGTCTCCAACAACGCTCGAGCTACGCCATATGGTTCTCTGTAGCAACGGCTATCCTCGCTCGCATGCCGTCTCACAGCGCGGACACGTACTATCCAGTCCAAGCATGACACCTGGACGTTCTCTGAGATAGCATTCGATCAAAAGAACATTGAATAAAGAAAATGACCAGAGGTGCTTTTATCGGAGCTTGATTACTGTATGGAGATGGAATCGTAGAAAAAATCCAAACCATTGCCACATGGCACCCAAAACAAATTGCCCGCCTATTTCTTACAGACTCAATACCTCATATCTCATCACTGCCTTTTCCCAAGCCCCGGCAATCCAGTCACAAGACTGGCTCCTGGGTGCTCAACTACTATGACGAAGTTGACAAAACATGACCGCAGACTACAGCAGGCCTTTATCGCGGAAGACAAAGGTTTTTCTTTGCGCAAGGGTGCGTCGTTTGGCAGCGTAGCCCTCACGACATTCAGCCGACAATTCAAAAGACGGACGCAGTGCATTGATGTGAAGTCGCGAGAACGGAAGCCCGCCCTAACCGTGGGCGAAGAGAACAGCCTTATTTATCTGCTAACACAGTTCTCCAGTCAAGGCTACGCGCTTACCAGGATGGACCTTTATGATGTTGTGGAATTAATGTGTTGTAGAATGCCAAAACACAGGCAGAGAAAGTTGCCATTCAAGAACTTGCGTCCCGTGTGGTACAATGGCCAAGTGGTGCTACTGTACTAGGCGGGTACCAGGGGCTCCGCCGAGTACAGTAGTAAGATGTTAACCGATACGGTGCATACGTGGCCAGCACGTGTAGATGTAGCCACGTGGGAGTCCACGTGTAGTTAGTGGCACCAGCTAGTGCAGGTGTACACGTGGTGCGCGACCGATCGGTGGGTTAGTACAGTAGTCATTTTTAGTTGCCGTAAGCTACAGTAAGCTGGATACAGTATGTACAGCTACTGTAGTCCGTCCGGAACCACCGCCCTACTAGGGGGTATAAGATAGGGGGGCACCCCGCTGGAGGTAAACCGAGGCAAGCACGCCTCCCCTTACTTTCTACCCTAGTCCTTTTACCGTACGGTTAAGTAAGTCCCTCAGGTTTCCAGCTCGCCACCGGTCGTACTGCTCTACACCACAGTACGACTGCGCGTGCCCAGTGCGGTGTACCTCCCTTGTCCAGTGCTTCCTACCGTTCCAGATTATACTACCTGACACTTCAGTGTAGCGGTCCTCGAGGCTCCCTCATTTTTAGGTACAGCCTGTCCTTTTCCGTTTACGGTTTTGCGTCCCTACGGTTGTACCACATCCCGGTCGCAAGTTTGCTCAATCATTTGAGGCAAGACACAACGTCGCATAAGATTTGGCAAGAGTAGTCCGCAGGAAGGGAAGCGGTTACGGTGTACTAATGCTGAGAATTTGACTTCGTTCTTTGCGGCCTTGGAGGATGTCATAAAGACCAACGGTATAGATCCGTCAAGAATTGCCAATCTGGATAAGTCAGGTATTTCGCCAGGCAAGGAGAAACTTGGTTCTTCCAAGCATAAACATTACGGTCTACGTAATTCCCAAACTGAGCAGAAGCTGGTTAATTTTTCATACAATCATCGCGTCACGATGATGCCGGTGTTTTTAGCATCAGGTGACGCTGCAAATCCTGTGTTTGTTTTCAAGGGCAAATCAGTTCCCTATCGCACCATTCAGCGAGGCGGAATAGAACAAACGGAAACTGTTGCTGACTGCCTCCCGAGAGGCAGCATGATTGCGACGAGGGATGGAGTTGCTGGAATCCACAAAAGCATTTTCATAGCATGGGCTTCTTTGTTTGTGGAGGAATTGAGGTTAACGGCAGGGAGTACGAAGCTGCTGCTTCTTTATGAGGCATACAGAATTCACATGAGTTTCGAAGCACTTTCGATTCTTGACCGTGGGGGAATAATTGCCTACGCCATTCCTGCCCACACTAGTGGTGCCACGCAGCCGCTGGATGTGGGGACTTTTGGGTCCTTCAAGCAACGCGTCAATGAGGTTCTTCGAAACGTGTCATTTGCTACTAGAGATAATGCTTTGGATGTCTTCGACATCTGTAACGTAATGCGAGAGGCATATCAGGAAACTTTCATACCTCATATTATCAAGGGTAGTTTCGAAAAGTCCGGCGTGTGTCCATTCGATCGCTCAAAAGTTATTGGAATACCTCGACCACTGTCCAGTAAGTTTCCATCTAGCATTGCATCTGTGGAGGAAATGAAGTGCATGCTAAATGAAAAGCGCGAAGCCTTCCGCCAAAATGCGTTCATACAACCTGTATTTTTGAAGAGAGGTTTTGTTGATACAGCAGCAGGATGTGTGCTGACTAGTGCACCAGCTGTCGAATTGGTGGCTGGAAAGGAAGCAGCCGAGAGAAGGAAATCGTTGTGTGCACGACGCAAGGAGGATGCCAGGGAGGAGTTTTCCGTACAGTCCATAGCGTGTAGAAGAGACAGGGAGGCGTACGAACATCGAATGATGTTTTATCGTGCTGCAGCTTATAATGCGCCGTTAAACATGCCTCGGAGTCTACAGTTGCGTCGCAAGCTAACTAGGCAGCGGGCAATTGTGAACAAGGCCTTGGCGAATGGCACTGAATCGCTGACCGATGAGCAGATAGTCACAGCGCCATGGAATGAGTTGTCTTGTGATCAGTTCGAGTCGGAGTCCTTCGGAGGACAATGAGCAATTTGACCGTTGGACATGTTTCAAAAAAGCTTTCAAAAATTTTATGGTATGATTGTCAATGGTACCAGTATTAGGTGCTGTTGAGCAGATATTTGTGTTTTGGCCTTGGGAAGCGCTTTGTTCACTGCTTCGAAACGGCGGGTTTTCCTTTTTTGGCGCAACGCACACAAATAAAAGCAGTTGTTAGCTTTCCAGCCACGTCGAAATTCTGAGCATTGCATAAAGATAGCCTATTTTTCATTTATATTTCTGAAACTGTTCCATTCATAGGGGCACCCCCGTGTAAATGTATCCAGGAGCCGGTCCACGTGTGATCCTGAGATCTCATCAAGCGCCTTATCCGAAGTGGCGCACGAAAGCGATTAGTGTCGCCCGGGATAGATACTGTACAGATGAAAGTTCGTTACCACGTATCTCTGCACTGCATTAAAGGCAGTGCGGAGATACGTAGTATCAAATTTTGATGCTGGAGCCACAAACGGCGTTTTGGGAGGTGCTCCAAAACCCTCAAGTGCTCCCCGATGATGCAATGCTCAGCAGTAACAGAATCACTTTGCACGGCAAGAGTCCAAAGGTGGACCAAATCAGATTGTGGAAGTAGCAAGCTCTAGGAGTCGTATTTAAGTAAGAAGGAAAGAAGTCATTCCCTCTTCCATTTGGCCAGGAACACAAGATTCCTGTTCGCCAGGGTGTCGAAAACGTAAAGATCTGTATGAGGGGAAGGGCCACTCAATCCCTGTGGTCAAAAGGTGGGCACCAGACCGCGCCAATTGACTTTTTCAAGTGATGGCAGATATTCCGACGGTGTGGAAGCATGGACTGGAATCACCACATGGCGGGACTGGAAGTGTTGCAAGACTCCAGGCGGGACACGCAGTACACGTGTGAGAGGGGAGAACCTGGGGACTGACACGGGTGTCGCCGGCAGCCTCCGACCTTGGAGGCGGTCTTCGGCGCTCACCCTGGCGCTGGATAGCGGATTTTCGCCGAGGAAACTGAGCCAATTGGAGGTGACGAACCGTGCAATGACTTGCAATATTGGGCTGCAACGCAAGACGACTGTGTACTCTCCCGCGCGGTCGGGCGCCTACACGCTCAGGGGCCTACGGTACACGTACGGCGAATAGCGTCGGTGGCGGGGAGCGAATGAAGTGGAAGAATAAGTGAGGATTATGTGCACGGTGTCGTTTACCACGACGGGCGAGGGGTTTGACCTGAAGGGTGCGACGACGGCGGAGGGAAGAGGACCGGGGGGGGAAAGTCTGTAGGCGAAAAAAGGGCAAGGCAGCTACCCTACCCACCTACACCTACACCTACCCTACCTACGAAGGGTAACGGTACCTGCCTGGGCACTCGTTATACTCTGTTTGGGTGAAGTGTACAGTAGAGGGAAGGGACGGAGGGAAAGGGTGTGTTCAAGGCGGGAGCGGTGGAAGCATGTGTGGGGGCGGGATTGGGTGAGATGCGGGGAGATGCGGGAGGGGGCGCTGCTGTCTGCGACGGATACGGGCGGATAGGAGCACAATCAATCAAAGTTCGGTGGCGGGGGGGGAGGGGGTGGAGGCGGTTTGATCATCATGAGAGACGGCGTGACATGGCGGGCGAACAGGCGGCGGGAGCAGGGAGGGAGCTTTTTGCGATGACGTGCGTGAATGTTGAATGTTAAATTCCAGAGTCTAATTTCGCGCACGAGTGGAGGGAGCTGGGCGGACGCCGGTGGGGACGCGGGGACGCCGGCGGCGGCACGAACGAGAAAGCAAGGCGGCGTGACATATCTCATTTCCAGACGATGCCCGTCACGCAGCGGCGCCGTTGCAGAGTCAGTTTGCCAAACAGCCTCCGCGATCACGCGGCACGTAGCGGGCCGTGGAGGGTGCGCCGCGCCGCGCGTGGCCGCGCGCATGCCGGGCCCGCCCTCGTGTGTGGCGCGGCGGTGTCAGGACGGCGGCGGGGGATATGTATCTCGGCGTCGAGGAATTGCCGCCACCAGCTTGGCGACGCATCGCCAACCTTTAAACGCCGCGCCACCACACGAGCACGCCGCCCGCGTCACACGCGCGACCCTCGCGACACTGCCGCTTTGTTGGTTTCTTCATGCCTCGCGAGGGGCCACGCTTGGCGCCCGCCGCCGCGCGCGGCCGCGTCGAGCGCGACGTGCTCGACCTTCGGACACGCTTGCGCCACCCGCTTGCGACGTCGCTGCCGCCGATCACACCCCTGGCGCTGGCAGAGCGCGTCCGCCGGCAGCGGTGTTGCAACAAGTGCGGCAGACGCGCTGGCGCCGCGCCGCGCACAGGAAACGCATAGCCGTTAATGCCTGCAACTTTTTGTAAGCCGTGGCTCGCCGTGTGTTGCGCGTTCCGGGCCCTTTCGCGAGCGCGTATCAGACGCGATACAGCGCCGCCTGCAGATTGCTTGCAGCAGCGCGGTGACGATCGGTGGTCATGGCGCGAGTGGCCAGCGCGGCGCCAACTGATGGTTGGGCGCGCGCGTGCGCCGGCAAGTGCCTTGCTGTGGGCGGCGTCTCGCGAAGGTAAAAAATTACAAAATTCCTCGGCTCTTTTTTCTGTAATCCGCGGCAAGTGGGCGCGCCGCGCGCGCGGAAAGATGTTTTTCCTGGCGCGAGCAACCGCCCGCCCGCTTTCCACAACCGCTTGTTCCGCTGGCGGTGTCGCATGCCGGGGGCGTCAATCACAGCATCTCCCGGCGTCCTCGCGTGACTAGGGCGAGTCCGTCACGAATTACGCGATCTCCCCCGCGACATGTCCACCGCCGCGCCA